>NC_143045.1:46002500-46302500 GCF_057628025.1 Oncorhynchus mykiss | reverse complement strand
GACTAGCTAACATTAGCCAGGAGAAGGAATTTTCTATTTGTGTTTAATATTTTAGGGATGTAAAGAATCTAGCTAGCTTAAGCATTTTCTGCAAATTGAATGTACAATTGTGTAAGCTTGCCTTGCAATCTAGCTGATTTAACATAGCTCACTATTTACTTGCTTATTGCGTAGTGGAGGATAAAAATAACTGTATGCCTATGGATGTGTAGCTAGCTACAGTATGTAGCCAATCTGAAACGTTAGATTCTGAACTAATATTCATACCAATCTATGAACCTCAGCTATCATAGTTGTTGTATCAACTGCACGTCTGAATGGCATTAATGGAGCCTATAGATATAGTAGAATAACATAACTTTATTGTGCCAAGGATGAAAGTTCTATTTACATGTACTGTAGTTATTACCATGCATGAGATCCCCACATTGTAGCCTGTACATTGAATATATTCACTGATCATGTACTCTACCTTGGCAAGTAAAGGTGTGGTTCAGGCATGAATCTCTGAAACAAAATGTTTCAGTCATATCCAATACCAGGTGTATCAAACTCCATTATTCAAATGATGCTGTGTCTGCATGTATGTATTACAATTATACACTTCAACAGCTTTTACAACTCCTGGGACATCAATGATTACACATCTATGCAATAGACTAGAAACATGGTTTAAGTAAAGGCTGATTTGTAATTCATATATACAGAAGAAAAAACTATGCATAAACTATGCATATCTGCATTAACTCCCATTAATCTGAGGACACAGGATAGTATTTCAAGGAGATACTAAATTTCAACCAGTAGAGAAGGTGAAACGCTTTATTGAAAGAAGTTCATTATCCAGGTGTTATAAATACATAATACATGGATTATAATTATGATGATTGTAATATTATATTATAAACACAAGTTTAATCTGTACTTCAAAGCACATATGATGTGCTTTTTAAAACAATGAAGAAAGATGAGGTGGGAGAGAGGAGACAAAAAGGGAATGAGGTAAGAACAGAGGCAAACAGCATAAAATATTTTTCCACCGGCACAGGTTTCTAAATTCACAAATATCCATTAAATATTCACTTACTTTTTCAAAATCTTCCTCTGATTTGTCATCCAAAGGGTCCCAGCTATAACATGTAGTGTCATTTTGTTAGATAAAAACTTGTTCAACATGCAGAGATAGAAATCCAAAAATCTACCCCTAAACTTTGTTTCAACAAGTCAAAATATGTTTCTATTGACTTCTCAGATACCCTAAAATGTAATCAAACCATAATATTTAATACGGAAAGAAGTATGTTCAATAGGAAACCGATTTTAGCAGGTGCGTTCTGTCTTCATCGCACACACATACACAAATTGCCAAGACTGTGTCCCTGTTCTAAAACTATTCTTTCTCATTTGTTTTGGAAGTTACAAGACTGAAACCTTGAACATAGACTGCTGACACCCTGTGGAAACCATGCATCCTGAGAGCTAGAATATATTATTTCCCTATACTTTCCATTGCAAGAGCATAGGCTCTCAACAACAACAAAAATATTCTGGTTGGTTTTTCTTTGGATTTTCTCCTACCATATCTATTGTGTAATAGTCTCCTACATTATGTTAACATTTCTACAAACTTCAGAGTGTTTTCTTTTCAATGGTACCAATTATATACATATCCTGGCTTCAGGGCCTGAGCAACAGGCAGTTTACTTTGGGCACGCCAGTCAGGCGCAAATTGAGAAAAATGGACCCTAGCCCTAACAAGGTGAATTACATTGCTACCCTAATATTATCTCAGTTCATCACAATAGTGGTGTCTCCTAACCAGCCTTGGGCCCCCAGTTGGCCCAAAGGTTATCTTAACCTCTTGAAACTAAGGGGCACTATTTTCATTTTTGGAAAAACAATGTTCCCAAAGTAAACGGGCTATTTTGTCAGGACAAGATGCTAGAATATGCATATAATTGACAGCTTAGGATACAAAACACTCTAACGTTTCCAAAACTGTAAAAATATTGTCTGTGAGTATAACAGAATGGATATTGCAGGCGAAAGTCTGAGAAAACTCCAATCAGGAAGGGACTCTTATTTAGAAAGCTCTGCGTTCCTATGCGTCCCTATTGAGCAGTGAATGAGATATCAACCAGATTCCTTTTTCTATGGCTTCCCTAATGTGTCTAGTGTCACAATACATAGTTTCAGGCTTTTATTTTGAATGAGCCTGAACGACAACATTGCATCGTTGGAGGCTGGAGGCTCTCAGAGTGTTTGTGCGTAAAAGGAGAAACCCTGAGTGTTCCACACCAGGATCAGGAACTCTTGTTGTATTGGGGACACCAGACAGGAAGCTATGACCATTCTGACATGTTACCATGGTAACCCCATTACCACCACACAGGAAGCTATGACCACTCTGATATGTTACCATGGTAAGACCATTACCACCACACAGGAAGCTATGACCATGTTACCATGGTAGATATTACCATCAGACAAAATGTCTCCTTAGCACAGTGTCTGTACCAGCTTGGAATGACAATGCCACTGCTTCTATGGTATTATGTAAAGGGTTTTTCATTCTATGTTACTACATTTGAAAGGTATCAAAACACTTAGTTTTGAATATCTACATAAATTAAATGTATTATTCTGTAGGCTACTGACCTATTCAAAGTTTCCTCCGGCATCTCACCATAGATTAGATTTTGAACTGAACCTACAGGAGGTTTGTTTGTTGTGATTGAGTGGGGGGAAACAGCCACATCAAACCACACCCCTTAGCCAACTCACACTTGGCTTCTGTCATGGCCGCCAGTAGTTATTGAGGGGAAAGACAAAAAACATGGCCAAATCAGCGAGTGCAGTCCACTTTAAGGAACTTCCCTCCGTCTCCTTAGAAAGCAGGAGTGAAGACTCCTCAGAAAGCAGGAGGTGTGATGTCTCCTTAGAAAGCAGGTGTAATGTCTCCTTAGGAAGCAGGAGTGAAGACTCCTTAGAAAGCAGGAGGTGTGATGTCTCCTTAGAAAGCAGGTGTAATGGCTCCTTAGAAAGCAGGAGTGAAGACTCCTTAGAAAGCAGGAGGTGTGATGTCTCCTTAGAAAGCAGGTGTAATGGCTCCTTAGAAAGCAGGAGTGAAGACTCCTTAGAAAGCAGGAGGTGTGATTTCTCCTTAGAATGCATGGGGTGTGGGAGGGAGAGGGAAGACCTTTCCTGCTTTTTTACTAAAAGGATAGTAGCTCCACGGAAGCCTTTCTTATGCCCTCTCTCTCTCTCTCTGTCACCTTCTCTCTCCCTCTCTCTTTTCCTTTCTTACAATCTCACACACAATTTATCTCCCTCTCTCTTTCTCTCCCTCTCACCTTCGTCCTGCTCCATAGTTCTAATGAGCACACAGAGATGGACTGCCGGGTTCCAGCTTTCAAGTTCCTGCTCACAGACCCCATTTAAGCTGTCGCCCATGGTGAAATGTGTGTGTGTGTGTTACGCTTTGCTATATCCTGTGAAGATATGAAACCGGGGCCGTCTGTAGCGATATTAAACCTGGGCTCTTTAGAGTAATGAAACTGGGGCTGTCTTTAGAGATATTAAACCTGGGCTCTTTAGAGTAATGAAACTGGGGCTGTCTTTAGAGATATGAAACCTGGGCTCTTTAGAGATATGAAACCAGGGCTGTCTACTTACTGTACTGTCTCCTTCCTGTTACTGTACTGTCTTCCTGTTACTGTACTGTGTCTCCTTCCTGTTACTTCACTGTCTGCTTCCTGTTTCTATCTGGGTCACCTGCTTGTGACGCCCTGTGATCCTGAGCTAAACCCTATGCGGGAGTAGGGTCAAAATATTTTGTGGATGAAGGGCGGGTGGATATCAAGCAGGTTGAACAAAGAGAAAATACAATCCATAAATGTATAATTATTGTGCAATTCATATGTATATTCTACAGGTTTCTTCCATTATCTGGCATAAGTGAGTAAGTCTAAACTTTAGCGTCTAACTGTACGCACGTCAAATGTACGCCAAATTATTTTGGGAACTTGAGCAGAAAAAGTTCTCGCCGATCTGCTGAGGCATAAAGGAGTCAGTTTAATTTAACAAGATGGAGAGTTGAAATAAAGAGAAAGGAGGGACAAACAGTGACCTAATGTTTGGGAAATGTGTGTGATGATGAGGCACTATACAAATTTGACAGTCACAAGACGGGTGGTACAGTAACTGTACTGTTCAGATGGGTTAAATGGAATAGTAACCTCTCACATATTGTTCCAGTATCTCCGACTGTACAGTGCATTTTCTATACTTGCGGGTTAGAGTCGGGTGCGGGCCTTCCCTTCCACTTTATCCTCTGCTATCCTCTGCCAGACTTCAAAGGTTTCCCCCCTCCCCTCCCTCGCTCTCTCTCTCTGCAGCAGGTTGCCTGCTCTGTAAATATTTCCTATTCCAATGTGATTCTAAGAAATGCCTGAGGTGGAGGAGAGAGCCTCTCAGCAGGGGACCAGTGAACATCAGCTTGATCCTGAAAGCAGCAGCAGCTCTCTTTATGAACCCGTTAACATACGTCCTGTCTGAAGTCTGGGCCAACACCAAGTAAAGCAGTTTTAAAATTGATTAATCAGATGAGCTCTATCTCTCTCTTTCTCAAATCAATTCAAGGGGCTTTATTGGCATGGGAAACGCATGTTAACATTGGGTTAACATTGCCAAAGCAAGTGAAGTTGATAACATAAAAAGTAACAGTAAATATTACACTCACAGAAGTTCCCAAAGAATAAAGACATTTCAAATGTCATATTATGTACATATTGTGACGATGTACAAATGGTTAAAGTACAAAAGGGAAAATAAATAAGCATAAATATGGGTTGTATTCACAATGGTGTTTGTTCTTCAATGGTTGCCCTTTTCTTGTGGCAACAGGTCACAAATCTTGCTGCTGTGATGCACACTGTGGGATTTCACCCAGTAGATATGGGAGTTTATCAAAATCCGATTTGTTTTCAAATTCTTTGTGGATCTGTGTAATCTGAGGGAAATATGTGTCTCTAATATGGTCATACATTGGACAGGAGGTTAGGAAGTGCAGCTCAGTTTCCACCTCATTTTGTGGGCAGTGTGCACATAGCCCGTCTTCTCTTGAGAGCCATGTCTGCCTACGGCGGCCTTTCTCAATAGCAAGGCTATGCTCACTGAGCTTTCCTAAGCTTTCCTAAGCTTTCCTTAATTTTGGGTCAGTCACAGTGGTCAGGTATTCTGACACAGTGTTCTCTCTGTTTAGGGCCAAATAGTATTCTAGTTTGCTCAGTTTTTTTGTTAATTCTTGCCAATGTGTCAAATAATTATCTTTTTGTTTTCTCATGATTTGGTTTGGTCTAATTGTGTTGGTGTCCTCGGGCTCTGTGGGGTCTGTTTGTGAACAGAGCCCCAGGACCAGCTTGCTTAGGGGACTCTTCTCCAGGTTCATCCCTCTGAAGGTGATGGCTTTGTTATGGAAGGTTTGGTAATTGCTTCCTTTTAGGTGGTTGTAGAATTTCTCTTTTCTGGATTTTGATCATTAGTGGGTATCGTCCTAATTCTGCTCTGCATGCATTATTTGTGGTTTAACATTGTACACAGAGGATATTTTTGCAGAATTCTGCACGCAGTCTCAATTTGGTGTTTGTCCCGTTTTGTGAATTCTTGATTGGTGAGCGGACCCCAGACAACCATAAAGGTCAAAGGGTTCTATAACTGATTCAAGTATTTTTAGCCAGATCCTAATTGGTATGTCGAATTTTATGTTCCTTTTGATGGCGTAGAATGCCCTTCTTGCCTTGTCTCTCAGATCGTTCACAGCTTTGTGGAAGTTACCTGTGGCGCTGATGTTTAGGCCAAGATATGTGTAGTTTGTTCTGTGCTCTAGGGCAACAGTGTCTAGATGGAATTTGTATTTGTGGTCCTGGCGACTGGACCTTTAACCAGCAGCACACCACCCTGAATACCACTGCTGGCATGCTTCTGAAGCTAAACAGGGTTGGCCCTGGTCAGTTCCTGGATGGGAGACCAGATGCTGCTGGAAGTGGTGTTGGAGGGCCAGTAGGAGGCACTCTTTCCTCTGGTCTAAAAAAATATCCCAATGCCCAGGGCAGTGGTTGGGGTCACTGCCCTGTGTAGGGTGCCGTCTTTCGGATGGGACGTTAAATAGGTGTCCTGACTCTCTGAGGTCATTAAAGATCCCATGGCACTTATCGTAAGAGTAGGGGTGTTAACCCTGGTGTCCTGGCTAAATTCCCAATCTGGACCTCAAACTATCACCTAATAATCCCCCGTTTACAATTGGCTCATTCAGCCCCCTCATCTCCCCTGTAACTATTCCCCTGGTCGTTACTGCAAATGAGAATGTGTTCTCTGTCAACTTACCTGGTAAAGTAAAGGATAAATAAAATAGGACAGCGGTGTCTAGATGGAATTTGTATTCTCTGTCTGTCCTTCACGCTCTCTATCTTTCTCTTTCTTTCTTTCTCAGTGTGCGTGCATGCGTGTGTTTTTATGCCAGTAGTTTTCTGGAACTAACTCTTTTGGGAGGGCTGAGGCAACACAAGCTCTTCCCTGGACTTTATGGTCCCACTTTATTTGGATTGTCCGCATAGTAAATGCTCTACAGATGGTTATACTGTTTGTTGATAAGCATCTGCTTGCTAAGATTAGGGTTAGGGTTGGGATTAGGTTTAGAATAAGGGGTATAGTTGGGGCTAAGGAAAACAGACAGGCAGGGTCTGGTTACAGGGTCCGTTTCCTCCATATCACCCCCCTCTCCCTCTCTCTAGCTTTTCTCTCTCCATAGACCCTTAATGTGTGTTTGTAGAGTTAGAGGGGCCGTAAGTGGTTGCAGACTGACTGATTTAAAGGCAGGCAAGGCAGGCAAGGCAGGCAGGCAGGCAGGCAGACAGACAGACAGACAGCTAAAGACAGACAGACAGACAGCTAAAGACAGACAGACAGACAGCTAAAGACAGACAGACAGCTAAAGACAGACAGACAGACAGACAGCTAAAGACAGACAGACAGACAGACAGACAGACAGACAGACAGACAGACAGACAGACAGACAGACAGACAGACAGACAGACAGCTAAAGACAGACAGACAGACAGACAGCTAAAGACAGACAGACAGACAGCTAAAGACAGACAGACAGACAGACAGCTAAAGACAGACAGACAGACAGACAGACAGACAGACAGACAGCTAAAGACAGACAGACAGACAGCTAAAGACAGACAGACAGACAGCTAAAGACAGACAGACAGACAGCTAAAGACAGACAGACAGACAGCTAAAGACAGACAGACAGCTAAAGACAGACAGACAGACAGACAGACAGACAGCTAAAGACAGACAGACAGACAGACACAGACAGACAGCTAAAGACAGACAGACAGACAGACAGACAGCTAAAGACAGACAGACAGACAGCTAAAGACAGACAAAGACAGACAGACAGACAGCTAAAGACAGACAGACAGACAGACAGCTAAAGACAGACAGACAGCTAAAGACAGACAGACAGACAGACAGCTAAAGACAGACAGACAGACAGACAGCTAAAGACAGACAGACAGACAGCTAAAGACAGACAGACAGACAGCTAAAGACAGACAGACAGACAGACAGACAGCTAAAGACAGACAGACAGACAGACAGCTAAAGACAGACAGACAGACAGACAGACAGCTAAAGACAGACAGCTAAAGACAGACAGACAGAAAGACAGACAGGCAGACAGACAGACAGACAGCTAAAGACAGACAGACAGACAGACAGACAGACAGACAGCTAAAGACAGACAGACAGATAAAGACAGACAGACAGACAGACAGCTAAAGACAGACAGACAGACAGACAGCTAAAGACAGACAGACAGACAGACAGACAGCTAAAGACAGACAGACAGACAGACAGCTAAAGACAGACAGACAGCTAAAGACAGACAGACAGACAGCTAAGGACAGGGTCCGATACTTGACCAGGGGCCAGACAGATACTTTCTGGACAGAGCGTCTTTAAGGCCTGTCCAGACTCTGCAGCTGTGTCTTTGAAACGGCACCCTACTACAGACGCACTTAACTCTCTTTCCGCACAAGCTAAATGACTCTGAATTCATGCTTACGTCTGTATCGGACTCTTTTAAAGAACTGTGTGACTCTCTGAATCTCACTCAATAAATTAATGCACTTGCAAGACCGAATCCTAACAAATCAACTCTATTGGACATTATTCTAAGGAATACCCCTCACAAATACACATGGACTGGGACTTTCTGTAGGGATGAAATACACATGGACTGGGATATTCTGTAGTGATGAAAGACACATGGACCGGGATATTCTGTAATGATGTCAGTGATGAAATACACATGGACTGGGACTTTCTGTAGTGATGAAATACACATGGACTGGGATATTCTGTAATGATGCCAGTGATGAAATACACATGGACTGGGATATTCTGTAGTGATGTCAGTGATGAAATACACATGGACGGGGATATTCTGTAGTGATGAAATACACATGGACTGGGATATTCTGTAGTGAAGAAATACACATGGACTGGGATATTCTGTAATGATGTCAGTGATGAAATACACATGGACTGGGATATTCTGTAATGATGTCAGTGATGAAATACACATGGACTGGGATATTCTGTAGTGATGAAATACACATGGACTGGGATATTCTGTAGTGATGAAATACACATGGACGGGGATATTCTGTAGTGATGAAATACACATGGACTGGGATATTCTGTAGTGATGAAATACACATGGAATGGGATATTCTGTAGTGATGAAATACCTATGGACTGGGACTTTCTGTAGTGATGAAATACACATGGACTGGGATATTCTGTAATGATGCCAGTGATGAAATACACATGGACTGGGATATTCTGTAGTGATGTCAGTGATGAAATACACATGGACGGGGATATTCTGTAGTGATGAAATACACATGGACTGGGATATTCTGTAGTGAAGAAATACACATGGACTGGGATATTCTGTAATGATGTCAGTGATGAAATACACATGGACTGGGATATTCTGTAATGATGAAATACACATGGACTGGGATATTCTGTAATGATGTCAGTGATGAAATACACATGGACTGGGATATTCTGTAGTGATGAAATACACATGGACTGGGATATTCTGTAGTGATGAAATACACATGGACGGGGATATTCTGTAGTGATGAAATACACATGGACTGGGATATTCTGTAGTGATGAAATACACATGGACTGGGATATTCTGTAATGATGTCAGTGATGAAATACACATGGACTGGGATATTCTGTAGTGATGAAATACACATGGACTGGGATATTCTGTAGTGATGAAATACACATGGACTGGGATATTCTGTAGTGATGAAATACACATGGACTGGGATATTCTGCAGTGATGAAATGCTCATGGACTGGGATATTCTGTAGTGATGAAATACACATGGACTGGGGATATTCTGTAGTGATGTAATACACATGGACTGGGATATTCTGTAGTGGTGTCAGTGATGAAATACACATGGACTGGGATATTCTGTAATGATGTCAGTGATGAAATACACATGGACTGGGACTTTCTGTAATGATGTCAGTGATGAAATACACATGGACTGGGATATTCTGTAATGATGTCAGTGATGAAATACACATGGACTGGGATATTCTGTAATGATGTCAGTGATGAAATACACATGGACTGGGATATTCTGTAATGATGCCAGTGATGAAATACACATGGACTGGGATATTCTGTAGTGATGAAATACACATGGACTGGGATATTCTGTAATGATGCCAGTGATGAAATACACATGGACTGGGATATTCTGTAGTGATGTCAGTGATGAAATACACATGGACTGGGATATTCTGTAGTGATGAAATACACATGGACTGGGATATTCTGTAATGATGTCAGTGATGAAATACACATGGACTGGGATATTCTGTAGTGATGAAATACACATGGACTGGGATATTCTGTAGTGATGAAATACACATGGACTGGGATATTCTGTAGTGATGAAATACACATGGACTGGGATATTCTGCAGTGATGAAATGCTCATGGACTGGGATATTCTGTAGTGATGAAATACACATGGACTGGGGATTCTGTAGTGATGTAATACACATGGACTGGGATATTCTGTAGTGGTGTCAGTGATGAAATACACATGGACTGGGATATTCTGTAATGATGTCAGTGATGAAATACACATGGACTGGGACTTTCTGTAATGATGTCAGTGATGAAATACACATGGACTGGGATATTCTGTAATGATGTCAGTGATGAAATACACATGGACTGGGATATTCTGTAATGATGCCAGTGATGAAATACACATGGACTGGGATATTCTGTAGTGATGAAATACACATGGACTGGGATATTCTGTAATGATGCCAGTGATGAAATACACATGGACTGGGATATTCTGTAGTGATGTCAGTGATGAAATACACATGGACGGGGATATTCTGTAGTGATGAAATACACATGGACTGGGATATTCTGTAGTGAAGAAATACACATGGACTGGGATATTCTGTAATGATGTCAGTGATGAAATACACATGGACTGGGATATTCTGTAATGATGAAATACACGTGGACTGGGATATTCTGTAGTGATGAAATACACATGGACTGGGATATTCTGTAGTGATGAAATACACATGGACTGGGATATTCTGTAGTGATGAAATACACATGGACTGGGATATTCTGCAGTGATGAAATACACATGGACTGGGATATTCTGTAGTGATGAAATACACATGGACTGGGGATATTCTGTAGTGATGAAATACACATGGACTGGGATATGCTGTAATGATGTCAGTGATGAAATACACATGGACTGGGATATTTGTAGTGAAGTAATACACATGGACTGGGATATTCTGTAGTGGTGTCAGTGATGAAATACACATGGACTGGGACTTTCTGTAATGATGTCAGTGATGAAATACACATGGACTGGGATATTCTGTAATGATGTCAGTGATGAAATACACATGGACTGGGATATTCTGTAATGATGTCAGTGATGAAATACACGTGGACTGGGATATTCTGTAATGATGCCAGTGATGAAATACACATGGACATGGATGTTCTGTAGTGATGAAATACACATGGACTGGGATATTCTGTAATGATGCCAGTGATGAAATACACATGGACTGGGATATTCTGTAGTGATGAAATACACATGGACTGGGATATTCTGTAATGATGCCAGTGATGAAATACACATGGACTGGGATATTCTGTAGTGATGTCAGTGATGAAATAGACATGGACTGGGATATTCTGTAGCGAAGAAATACACATGGACTGGGATATTCTGTAATGATGTCAGTGATGAAATACACATGGACTGGGATATTCTGTAATGATGAAATACACATGGACTGGGATATTCTGTAGTGATGAAATACACATGGACTGGGATATTCTGTAGTGATGAAATACACATGGACTGGGATATTCTGTAGTGATGAAATACACATGGACTGGGATATTCTGCAGTGATTAAATACACATGGACTGGGATATTCTGTAATGATGTCAGTGATGAAATACACATGGACTGGGATATTCTGTAGTGATGAAATACACATGGACTGGGATATTCTGTAGCGATGTCTGTGATGAAATACACATGGACTGGGATATTCTGTAGTGATGAAATACACATGGACTGGGATATTCTGTAGTGATGAAATACACATGGACTGGGATATTCTGTAGTGATGTCAGTGATGAAATACCTATGGACTGGGACTTTCTGTAGTGATGAAATACACATGGACTGGGACTTTCTGTAGTGATGAAATACACATGGACTGGGATATTCTGTATTGATGTCAGTGATGAAATACACATGGACTGGGATGTGATGAAATACACATGGACTGGGATATTCTGCAGTGATGAAATACACATGGACTGGGATATTCTGTAATGATGTCAGTGATGAAATACACATGGACTGGGATATTCTGTAGTGATGAAATACACATGGACTGGGATATTCTGTAGCGATGTCTGTGATGAAATACACATGGACTGGGATATTCTGTAGTGATGAAATACACATGGACTGGGATATTCTGTAGTGATGAAATACACATGGACTGGGATATTCTGTAGTGATGTCAGTGATGAAATACCTATGGACTGGGACTTTCTGTAGTGATGAAATACACATGGACTGGGACTTTCTGTAGTGATGAAATACACATGGACTGGGATATTCTGTAGTGATGAAATACACATGGACGGGGATATTCTGTAGTGATGAAATACACATGGACTGGGATATTCTGTAGTGATGAAATACACATGGACTGGGATATTCTGTAATGATGTCAGTGATGAAATACACATGGACTGGGATATTCTGTAGTGATGAAATACACATGGACTGGGATATTCTGTAGTGATGAAATACACATGGACTGGGATATTCTGTAGTGATGAAATACACATGGACTGGGATATTCTGCAGTGATGAAATGCTCATGGACTGGGATATTCTGTAGTGATGAAATACACATGGACTGGGGATATTCTGTAGTGATGTAATACACATGGACTGGGATATTCTGTAGTGGTGTCAGTGATGAAATACACATGGACTGGGATATTCTGTAATGATGTCAGTGATGAAATACACATGGACTGGGACTTTCTGTAATGATGTCAGTGATGAAATACACATGGACTGGGATATTCTGTAATGATGTCAGTGATGAAATACACATGGACTGGGATATTCTGTAATGATGTCAGTGATGAAATACACATGGACTGGGATATTCTGTAATGATGCCAGTGATGAAATACACATGGACTGGGATATTCTGTAGTGATGAAATACACATGGACTGGGATATTCTGTAATGATGCCAGTCATGAAATACACATGGACTGGGATATTCTGTAGTGATGTCAGTGATGAAATACACATGGACTGGGATATTCTGTAGTGATGAAATACACATGGACTGGGATATTCTGTAATGATGTCAGTGATGAAATACACATGGACTGGGATATTCTGTAGTGATGAAATACACATGGACTGGGATATTCTGTAGTGATGAAATACACATGGACTGGGATATTTTGTAGTGATGAAATACACATGGACTGGGATATTCTGCAGTGATGAAATGCTCATGGACTGGGATATTCTGTAGTGATGAAATACACATGGACTGGGGATTCTGTAGTGATGTAATACACATGGACTGGGATATTATGTAGTGGTGTCAGTGATGAAATACACATGGACTGGGATATTCTGTAATGATGTCAGTGATGAAATACACATGGACTGGGACTTTCTGTAATGATGTCAGTGATGAAATACACATGGACTGGGATATTCTGTAATGATGTCAGTGATGAAATACACATGGACTGGGATATTCTGTAATGATGTCAGTGATGAAATACACATGGACTGGGATATTCTGTAATGATGCCAGTGATGAAATACACATGGACTGGGATATTCTGTAGTGATGAAATACACATGGACTGGGATATTCTGTAATGATGCCAGTGATGAAATACACATGGACTGGGATATTCTGTAGTGATGTCAGTGATGAAATACACATGGACGGGGATATTCTGTAGTGATGAAATACACATGGACTGGGATATTCTGTAGTGAAGAAATCCACATGGACTGGGATATTCTGTAATGATGTCAGTGATGAAATACACATGGACTGGGATATTCTGTAATGATGAAATACACATGGACTGGGATATTCTGTAGTGATGAAATACACATGGACTGGGATATTCTGTAGTGATGAAATACACATGGACTGGGATATTCTGTAGTGATGAAATACACATGGACTGGGATATTCTGCAGTGATGAAATACACATGGACTGGGATATTCTGTAGTGATGAAATACACATGGACTGGGGATATTCTGTAGTGATGAAATACACATGGACTGGGATATGCTGTAATGATGTCAGTGATGAAATACACATGGACTGGGATATTTGTAGTGAAGTAATACACATGGACTGGGATATTCTGTAGTGGTGTCAGTGATGAAATACACATGGACTGGGACTTTCTGTAATGATGTCAGTGATGAAATACACATGGACTGGGATATTCTGTAATGATGTCAGTGATGAAATACACATGGACTGGGATATTCTGTAATGATGTCAGTGATGAAATACACGTGGACTGGGATATTCTGTAATGATGCCAGTGATGAAATACACATGGACATGGATGTTCTGTAGTGATGAAATACACATGGACTGGGATATTCTGTAATGATGCCAGTGATGAAATACACATGGACTGGGATATTCTGTAGTGATGAAATACACATGGACTGGGATATTCTGTAATGATGCCAGTGATGAAATACACATGGACTGGGATATTCTGTAATGATGTCAGTGATGAAATAGACATGGACTGGGATATTCTGTAGCGAAGAAATACACATGGACTGGGATATTCTGTAATGATGTCAGTGATGAAATACACATGGACTGGGATATTCTGTAATGATGAAATACACATGGACTGGGATATTCTGTAATGATGAAATACACATGGACTGGGATATTCTGTAGTGATGAAATACACATGGACTGGGATATTCTGTAGTGATGAAATACACATGGACTGGGATATTCTGCAGTGATTAAATACACATGGACTGGGATATTCTGTAATGATGTCAGTGATGAAATACACATGGACTGGGATATTCTGTAGTGATGAAATACACATGGACTGGGATATTCTGTAGCGATGTCTGTGATGAAATACACATGGACTGGGATATTCTGTAGTGATGAAATACACATGGACTGGGATATTCTGTAGTGATGAAATACACATGGACTGGGATATTCTGTAGTGATGTCAGTGATGAAATACCTATGGACTGGGACTTTCTGTAGTGATGAAATACACATGGACTGGGACTTTCTGTAGTGATGAAATACACATGGACTGGGATATTCTGTATTGATGTCAGTGATGAAATACACATGGACTGGGATGTGATGAAATACACATGGACTGGGATATTCTGCAGTGATGAAATACACATGGACTGGGATATTCTGTAATGATGTCAGTGATGAAATACACATGGACTGGGATATTCTGTAGTGATGAAATACACATGGACTGGGATATTCTGTAGCGATGTCTGTGATGAAATACACATGGACTGGGATATTCTGTAGTGATGAAATACACATGGACTGGGATATTCTGTAGTGATGAAATACACATGGACTGGGATATTCTGTAGTGATGTCAGTGATGAAATACCTATGGACTGGGACTTTCTGTAGTGATGAAATACACATGGACTGGGACTTTCTGTAGTGATGAAATACACATGGACTGGGATATTCTGTATTGATGTCAGTGATGAAATACACATGGACTGGGATATTCTGTAGTGATGTCAGTGATGAAATACACATGGACGGGGATATTCTGTAGTGTTGAAATACACATGGACTGGGGATATTCTGTAGTGATGTCAGTGATGAAATACACATGGACTGGGATATTCTGTAGTGAAGAAATACACATGGACTGGGATATTCTGTAATGATGTCAGTGATGAAATACACATGGACTGGGATATTCTGTAGTGATGAAATACACATGGACTGGGATATTCTGTAGTGATGTCAGTGATGAAATACACATGGACGGGGATATTCTGTAGTGTTGAAATACACATGGACTGGGGATATTCTGTAGTGATGTCAGTGATGAAATACACATGGACTGGGATATTCTGTAGTGAAGAAATACACATGGACTGGGATATTCTGTAATGATGTCAGTGATGAAATACACATGGACTGGGATATTCTGTAGTGATGAAATACACATGGACTGGGATATTCTGTAGTGATGAAATACACATGGACTGGGATATTCTGTAGTGATGAAATACACATGGACTGGGATATTCTGCAGTGATGAAGTGCACATGGACTGGGATATTCTGTAGTGATGAAATACACATGGACTGGGGATATTCTGTAGTGATGTAATACACATGGACTGGGATATTCTGTAGTGGTGTCAGTGATGAAATACACATGGACTGGGATATTCTGTAATGATGTCAGTGATGAAATACACATGGACTGGGACTTTCTGTAATGATGTCAGTGATGAAATACACATGGACTGGGATATTCTGTAATGATGTCAGTGATGAAATACACATGGACTGGGATATTCTGTAATGATGAAATACACATGGACTGGGATATTCTGTAATGATGCCAGTGATGAAATACACATGAACTGGGATATTCTGTAGTGATGTCAGTGATGAAATACACATGGACGGGGATATTCTGTAGTGATGAAATACACATGGACTGGGATATTCTGTAGTGATGAAATACACATGGACTGGGATATTCTGCAGTGATGAAGTGCACATGGACTGGGATATTCTGTAGTGATGAAATACACATGGACTGGGGATATTCTGTAGTGATGTAATACACATGGACTGGGATATTCTGTAGTGGTGTCAGTGATGAAATACACATGGACTGGGATATTCTGTAATGATGTCAGTGATGAAATACACATGGACTGGGACTTTCTTTAATGATGTCAGTGATGAAATACACATGGACTGGGATATTCTGTAATGATGTCAGTGATGAAATACACATGGACTGGGATATTCTGTAATGATGTCAGTGATGAAATACACATGGACTGGGATATTCTGTAATGATGCCAGTGATGAAATACACATGGACTGGGATATTCTGTAGTGATGAAATACACATGGACTGGGATATTCTGTAATGATGAAATACACATGGACTGGGATATTCTGTAGTGATGAAATACACATGGACTGGGATATTCTGTAGTGATGAAATACACATGGACTGGGATATTCTGTAATGATGTCAGTGATGAAATACACATGGACTGGGATATTCTGTAATGATGCCAGTGATGAAATACACATGGACTGGGATATTCTGTAGTGATGAAATACACATGGACTGGGATATTCTGTAACGATGCCAGTGATGAAATACACATGGACTGGGATATTCTGTAGTGATGTCAGTGATGAAATACACATGGACGGGGATATTCTGTAGTGATGAAATACACATGGACTGGGATATTCTGTAGTGAAGAAATACACATGGACTGGGATATTCTGTAATGATGTCAGTGATGAAATACACATGGACTGGGATATTCTGTAATGATGAAATACACATGGACTGGGATATTCTGTAATGATGAAATACACATGGACTGGGATATTCTGTAGTGATGAAATACACATGGACTGGGATATTCTGTAGTGATGAAATACACATGGACTGGGATATTCTGTAATGATGTCAGTGATGAAATACACATGGACTGGGATATTCTGTAGTGATGAAATACACATGGACGGGGATATTCTGTAGTGATGAAATACACATGGACTGGGATATTCTGTAGTGATGAAATACACATGGACTGGGATATTCTGTAGTGATGTCAGTGATGAAATACACATGGACGGGGATATTCTGTAGTGATGAAATACACATGGACTGGGATATTCTGTAGTGAAGAAATACACATGGACTGGGATATTCTGTAATGATGTCAGTGATGAAATACACATGGACTGGGATATTCTGTAATGATGAAATACACATGGACTGGGATATTCTGTAATGATGTCAGTGATGAAATACACATGGACTGGGATATTCTGTAGTGATGAAATACACATGGACTGGGATATTCTGTAGTGATGAAATACACATGGACGGGGATATTCTGTAGTGATGAAATACACATGGACTGGGATATTCTGTAGTGATGAAATACACATGGACTGGGATATTCTGTAATGATGTCAGTGATGAAATACACATGGACTGGGATATTCTGTAGTGATGAAATACACATGGACTGGGATATTCTGTAGTGATGAAATACACATGGACTGGGATATTCTGTAGTGATGAAATACACATGGACTGGGATATTCTGCAGTGATGAAATGCTCATGGACTGGGATATTCTGTAGTGATGAAATACACATGGACTGGGGATATTCTGTAGTGATGTAATACACATGGACTGGGATATTCTGTAGTGGTGTCAGTGATGAAATACACATGGACTGGGATATTCTGTAATGATGTCAGTGATGAAATACACATGGACTGGGACTTTCTGTAATGATGTCAGTGATGAAATACACATGGACTGGGATATTCTGTAATGATGTCAGTGATGAAATACACATGGACTGGGATATTCTGTAATGATGTCAGTGATGAAATACACATGGACTGGGATATTCTGTAATGATGCCAGTGATGAAATACACATGGACTGGGATATTCTGTAGTGATGAAATACACATGGACTGGGATATTCTGTAATGATGCCAGTGATGAAATACACATGGACTGGGATATTCTGTAGTGATGTCAGTGATGAAATACACATGGACGGGGATATTCTGTAGTGATGAAATACACATGGACTGGGATATTCTGTAGTGAAGAAATACACATGGACTGGGATATTCTGTAATGATGTCAGTGATGAAATACACATGGACTGGGATATTCTGTAATGATGAAATACACATGGACTGGGATATTCTGTAGTGATGAAATACACATGGACTGGGATATTCTGTAGTGATGAAATACACATGGACTGGGATATTCTGTAGTGATGAAATACACATGGACTGGGATATTCTGCAGTGATGAAATACACATGGACTGGGATATTCTGTAGTGATGAAATACACATGGACTGGGGATATTCTGTAGTGATGAAATACACATGGACTGGGATATGCTGTAATGATGTCAGTGATGAAATACACATGGACTGGGATATTTGTAGTGAAGTAATACACATGGACTGGGATATTCTGTAGTGGTGTCAGTGATGAAATACACATGGACTGGGACTTTCTGTAATGATGTCAGTGATGAAATACACATGGACTGGGATATTCTGTAATGATGTCAGTGATGAAATACACATGGACTGGGATATTCTGTAATGATGTCAGTGATGAAATACACGTGGACTGGGATATTCTGTAATGATGCCAGTGATGAAATACACATGGACATGGATGTTCTGTAGTGATGAAATACACATGGACTGGGATATTCTGTAATGATGCCAGTGATGAAATACACATGGACTGGGATATTCTGTAGTGATGAAATACACATGGACTGGGATATTCTGTAATGATGCCAGTGATGAAATACACATGGACTGGGATATTCTGTAGTGATGTCAGTGATGAAATAGACATGGACTGGGATATTCTGTAGCGAAGAAATACACATGGACTGGGAAATTCTGTAATGATGTCAGTGATGAAATACACATGGACTGGGATATTCTGTAATGATGAAATACACATGGACTGGGATATTCTGTAGTGATGAAATACACATGGACTGGGATATTCTGTAGTGATGAAATACACATGGACTGGGATATTCTGTAGTGATGAAATACACATGGACTGGGATATTCTGCAGTGATGAAATACACATGGACTGGGATATTCTGTAATGATGTCAGTGATGAAATACACATGGACTGGGATATTCTGTAGTGATGAAATACACATGGACTGGGATATTCTGTAGCGATGTCTGTGATGAAATACACATGGACTGGGATATTCTGTAGTGATGAAATACACATGGACTGGGATATTCTGTAGTGATGAAATACACATGGACTGGGATATTCTGTAGTGATGTCAGTGATGAAATACCTATGGACTGGGACTTTCTGTAGTGATGAAATACACATGGACTGGGACTTTCTGTAGTGATGAAATACACATGGACTGGGATATTCTGTATTGATGTCAGTGATGAAATACACATGGACTGGGATGTGATGAAATACACATGGACTGGGATATTCTGCAGTGATGAAATACACATGGACTGGGATATTCTGTAATGATGTCAGTGATGAAATACACATGGACTGGGATATTCTGTAGTGATGAAATACACATGGACTGGGATATTCTGTAGCGATGTCTGTGATGAAATACACATGGACTGGGATATTCTGTAGTGATGAAATACACATGGACTGGGATATTCTGTAGTGATGAAATACACATGGACTGGGATATTCTGTAGTGATGTCAGTGATGAAATACCTATGGACTGGGACTTTCTGTAGTGATGAAATACACATGGACTGGGACTTTCTGTAGTGATGAAATACACATGGACTGGGATATTCTGTATTGATGTCAGTGATGAAATACACATGGACTGGGATGTGATGAAATACACATGGACTGGGATATTCTGTAGTGATGAAATACACATGGACTGGGATATTCTGTAGTGATGTCAGTGATGAAATGCACATGGACTGGGATATTCTGTAGTGATGAAATACACATGGACTGGGATATTCTGTAATGATGTCAGTGATGAAATACACATGGACTGGGATATTCTGTAATGATGTCAGTGATGAAATACACATGGACTGGGATATTCTGTAGTGATGAAATACACATGGACGGGGATATTCTGTAGTGATGAAATACACATGGACTGGGATATTCTGTAATGATATACACATGGACTGGGATATTCTGTAGTGATGAAATACACATGGACTGGGATATTCTGTAGTGATGAAATACACATGGACTGGGATATTCTGTAGCGATGAAATACACATGGACTGGGATATTCTGCAGTGATGAAATGCACATGGACTGGGATATTCTGTAGTGATGAAATACACATGGACTGGGGATATTCTGTAGTGATGTAATACACATGGACTGGGATATTCTGTAGTGGTGTCAGTGATGAAATACACATGGACTGGGATATTCTGTAATGATGTCAGTGATGAAATACACATGGACTGGGACTTTTTGTAATGATGTCAGTGATGAAATACACATGGACTGGGATATTCTGTAATGATGTCAGTGATGAAATACACATGGACTGGGATATTCTGTAATGATGTCAGTGATGAAATACACATGGACTGGGATATTCTGTAATGATGCCAGTGTTGAAATACACATGGACTGGGATATTCTGTAGTGATGTCAGTGATGAAATACACATGGACGGGGATATTCTGTAGTGTTGAAATACACATGGACTGGGGATATTCTGTAGTGATGTCAGTGATGAAATACACATGGACTGGGATATTCTGTAGTGAAGAAATACACATGGACTGGGATATTCTGTAATGATGTCAGTGATGAAATACACATGGACTGGGATATTCTGTAGTGATGAAATACACATGGACTGGGATATTCTGTAGTGATGAAATACACATGGACTGGGATATTCTGTAGTGATGAAATACACATGGACTGGGATATTCTGCAGTGATGAAGTGCACATGGACTGGGATATTCTGTAGTGATGAAATACACATGGACTGGGGATATTCTGTAGTGATGTAATACACATGGACTGGGATATTCTGTAGTGGTGTCAGTGATGAAATACACATGGACTGGGATATTCTGTAATGATGTCAGTGATGAAATACACATGGACTAGGACTTTCTGTAATGATGTCAGTGATGAAATACACATGGACTGGGATATTCTGTAATGATGTCAGTGATGAAATACACATGGACTGGGATATTATGTAATGATGTCAGTGATGAAATACACATGGACTGGGATATTCTGTAATGATGCCAGTGATGAAATACACATGAACTGGGATATTCTGTAGTGATGTCAGTGATGAAATACACATGGACGGGGATATTCTGTAGTGATGAAATACACATGGACTGGGATATTCTGTAGTGATGAAATACACATGGACTGGGATATTCTGCAGTGATGAAGTGCACATGGACTGGGATATTCTGTAGTGATGAAATACACATGGACTGGGGATATTCTGTAGTGATGTAATACACATGGACTGGGATATTCTGTAGTGGTGTCAGTGATGAAATACACATGGACTGGGATATTCTGTAATGATGTCAGTGATGAAATACACATGGACTGGGACTTTCTGTAATGATGTCAGTGATGAAATACACATGGACTGGGATATTCTGTAATGATGTCAGTGATGAAATACACATGGACTGGGATATTCTGTAATGATGTCAGTGATGAAATACACATGGACTGGGATATTCTTTAATGATGCCAGTGATGAAATACACATGGACTGGGATATTCTGTAATGATGAAATACACATGGACTGGGATATTCTGTAGTGATGAAATACACATGGACTGGGATATTCTGTAGTGATGAAATACACATGGACTGGGATATTCTGTAATGATGTCAGTGATGAAATACACATGGACTGGGATATTCTGTAATGATGCCAGTGATGAAATACACATGGACTGGGATATTCTGTAGTGATGAAATACACATGGACTGGGGATATTCTGTAGTGATGTAATACACATGGACTGGGATATTCTGTAGTGGTGAAATACACATGGACTGGGGATATTCTGTAGTGATGTAATACACATGGACTGGGATATTCTGTAGTGGTGTCAGTGATGAAATACACATGGACTGGGATATTCTGTAATGATGTCAGTGATGAAATACACATGGACTAGGACTTTCTGTAATGATGTCAGTGATGAAATACACATGGACTGGGATATTCTGTAATGATGTCAGTGATGAAATACACATGGACTGGGATATTCTGTAATGATGTCAGTGATGAAATACACATGGACTGGGATATTCTGTAATGATGCCAGTGATGAAATACACATGAACTGGGATATTCTGTAGTGATGTCAGTGATGAAATACACATGGACGGGGATATTCTGTAGTGATGAAATACACATGGACTGGGATATTCTGTAGTGATGAAATACACATGGACTGGGATATTCTGCAGTGATGAAGTGCACATGGACTGGGATATTCTGTAGTGATGAAATACACATGGACTGGGGATATTCTGTAGTGATGTAATACACATGGACTGGGATATTCTGTAGTGGTGTCAGTGATGAAATACACATGGACTGGGATATTCTGTAATGATATCAGTGATGAAATACACATGGACTGGGACTTTCTGTAATGATGTCAGTGATGAAATACACATGGACTGGGATATTCTGTAATGATGTCAGTGATGAAATACACATGGACTGGGATATTCTGTAATGATGTCAGTGATGAAATACACATGGACTGGGATATTCTTTAATGATGCCAGTGATGAAATACACATGGACTGGGATATTCTGTAGTGATGAAATACACATGGACTGGGATATTCTGTAATGATGAAATACACATGGACTGGGATATTCTGTAGTGATGAAATACACATGGACTGGGATATTCTGTAGTGATGAAATACACATGGACTGGGATATTCTGTAATGATGTCAGTGATGAAATACACATGGACTGGGATATTCTGTAATGATGCCAGTGATGAAATACACATGGACTGGGATATTCTGTAGTGATGAAATACACATGGACTGGGATATTCTGTAACGATGCCAGTGATGAAATACACATGGACTGGGATATTCTGTAGTGATGTCAGTGATGAAATACACATGGACGGGGATATTCTGTAGTGATGAAATACACATGGACTGGGATATTCTGTAGTGAAGAAATACACATGGACTGGGATATTCTGTAATGATGTCAGTGATGAAATACACATGGACTGGGATATTCTGTAATGATGAAATACACATGGACTGGGATATTCTGTAATGATGAAATACACATGGACTGGGATATTCTGTAGTGATGAAATACACATGGACTGGGATATTCTGTAGTGATGAAATACACATGGACTGGGATATTCTGTAATGATGTCAGTGATGAAATACACATGGACTGGGATATTCTGTAGTGATGAAATACACATGGACGGGGATATTCTGTAGTGATGAAATACACATGGACTGGGATATTCTGTAGTGATGAAATACACATGGACTGGGATATTCTGTAATGATGTCAGTGATGAAATACACATGGACTGGGATATTCTGTAGTGATGAAATACACATGGACTGGGATATTCTGTAGTGATGAAATACACATGGACTGGGATATTCTGTAGTGATGAAATACACATGGACTGGGATATTCTGCAGTGATGAAATGCACATGGACTGGGATATTCTGTAGTGATGAAATACACATGGACTGGGGATATTCTGTAGTGATGTAATACACATGGACTGGGATATTCTGCAGTGATGAAGTGCACATGGACTGGGATATTCTGTAGTGATGAAATACACATGGACTGGGGATATTCTGTAGTGATGTAATACACATGGACTGGGATATTCTGTAGTGGTGTCAGTGATGAAATACACATGGACTGGGATATTCTGTAATGATATCAGTGATGAAATACACATGGACTGGGACTTTCTGTAATGATGTCAGTGATGAAATACACATGGACTGGGATATTCTGTAATGATGTCAGTGATGAAATACACATGGACTGGGATATTCTGTAATGATGTCAGTGATGAAATACACATGGACTGGGATATTCTTTAATGATGCCAGTGATGAAATACACATGGACTGGGATATTCTGTAGTGATGAAATACACATGGACTGGGATATTCTGTAATGATGAAATACACATGGACTGGGATATTCTGTAGTGATGAAATACACATGGACTGGGATATTCTGTAGTGATGAAATACACATG
This sequence comes from Oncorhynchus mykiss, assembly GCF_057628025.1. NCBI lineage: Eukaryota > Metazoa > Chordata > Actinopteri > Salmoniformes > Salmonidae > Oncorhynchus > Oncorhynchus mykiss. The sequence continues at coordinate 46,277,622 of NC_143045.1, read as the reverse complement.
GACTGGGATATTCTGTAATGATGTCAGTGATGAAATACACATGGACTGGGATATTCTGTAATGATGCCAGTGATGAAATACACATGGACTGGGATATTCTGTAGTGATGAAATACACATGGACTGGGATATTCTGTAACGATGCCAGTGATGAAATACACATGGACTGGGATATTCTGTAGTGATGTCAGTGATGAAATACACATGGACGGGGATATTCTGTAGTGATGAAATACACATGGACTGGGATATTCTGTAGTGAAGAAATACACATGGACTGGGATATTCTGTAATGATGTCAGTGATGAAATACACATGGACTGGGATATTCTGTAATGATGAAATACACATGGACTGGGATATTCTGTAATGATGAAATACACATGGACTGGGATATTCTGTAGTGATGAAATACACATGGACTGGGATATTCTGTAGTGATGAAATACACATGGACTGGGATATTCTGTAATGATGTCAGTGATGAAATACACATGGACTGGGATATTCTGTAGTGATGAAATACACATGGACGGGGATATTCTGTAGTGATGAAATACACATGGACTGGGATATTCTGTAGTGATGAAATACACATGGACTGGGATATTCTGTAATGATGTCAGTGATGAAATACACATGGACTGGGATATTCTGTAGTGATGAAATACACATGGACTGGGATATTCTGTAGTGATGAAATACACATGGACTGGGATATTCTGTAGTGATGAAATACACATGGACTGGGATATTCTGCAGTGATGAAATGCACATGGACTGGGATATTCTGTAGTGATGAAATACACATGGACTGGGGATATTCTGTAGTGATGTAATACACATGGACTGGGATATTCTGTAGTGGTGTCAGTGATGAAATACACATGGACTGGGATATTCTGTAATGATGTCAGTGATGAAATACACATGGACTGGGACTTTCTGTAATGATGTCAGTGATGAAATACACATGGACTGGGATATTCTGTAATGATGTCAGTGATGAAATACACATGGACTGGGATATTCTGTAATGATGTCAGTGATGAAATACACATGGACTGGGATATTCTGTAATGATGCCAGTGATGAAATACACATGGACTGGGATATTCTGTAGTGATGAAATACACATGGACTGGGATATTCTGTAATGATGCAAGTGATGAAATACACATGGACTGGGATATTCTGTAGTGATGTCAGTGATGAAATACACATGGACGGGGATATTCTGTAGTGATGAAATACACATGGACTGGGATATTCTGTAGTGAAGAAATACACATGGACTGGGATATTCTGTAATGATGTCAGTGATGAAATACACATGGACTGGGATATTCTGTAATGATGAAATACACATGGACTGGGATATTCTGTAGTGATGAAATACACATGGACTGGGATGTTCTGTAGTGATGAAATACACATGGACTGGGATATTCTGTAGTGATGAAATACACATGGACTGGGATATTCTGTAGCGATGTCTGTGATGAAATACACATGGACTGGGATATTCTGTAGTGATGAAATACACATGGACTGGGATATTCTGTAGTGATGAAATACACATGGACTGGGATATTCTGTAATGATGTCAGTGATGAAATACACATGGACTGGGATATTCTGTAATGATGTCAGTGATGAAATACACATGGACTGGGATATTCTGTAATGATGTCAGTGATGAAATACACGTGGACTGGGATATTCTGTAATGATGCCAGTGATGAAATACACATGGACTGGGATATTCTGTAGTGATGAAATACACATGGACTGGGATATTCTGTAATGATGCCAGTGATGAAATACACATGGACTTGGATATTCTGTAGTGATGAAATACACATGGACTGGGATATTCTGTAATGATGCCAGTGATGAAATACACATGGACTGGGATATTCTGTAGCGATGTCAGTGATGAAATACACATGGACGGGGATATTCTGTAGTGATGAAATACACATGGACTGGGATATTCTGTAGTGAAGAAATACACATGGACTGGGATATTCTGTAATGATGTCAGTGATGAGATACACATGGACTGGGATATTCTGTAATGATGAAATACACATGGACTGGGATATTCTGTAGTGATGAAATACACATGGACTGGGATATTCTGTAGTGATGAAATACACATGGACTGGGATATTCTGTAATGATGTCAGTGATGAAATACACATGGACTGGGATATTCTGTAATGATGCCAGTGATGAAATACACATGGACTGGGATATTCTGTAGTGATGAAATACACATGGACTGGGATATTCTGTAATGATGCCAGTGATGAAATACACATGGACTGGGATATTCTGTAGTGATGTCAGTGATGAAATACACATGGACGGGGATATTCTGTAGTGATGAAATACACATGGACTGGGATATTCTGTAGTGAAGAAATACACATGGACTGGGATATTCTGTAATGATGTCAGTGATGAAATACACATGGACTGGGATATTCTGTAATGATGAAATACACATGGACTGGGATATTCTGTAGTGATGAAATACACATGGACTGGGATATTCTGTAGTGATGAAATACACATGGACTGGGATATTCTGTAGTGAAGAAATACACATGGACTGGGATATTCTGTAATGATGTCAGTGATGAAATACACATGGACTGGGATATTCTGTAATGATGAAATACACATGGACTGGGATATTCTGTAGTGATGAAATACACATGGACTGGGATATTCTGTAGTGATGAAATACACATGGACTGGGATATTCTGTAGTGATGAAATACACATGGACTGGGATATTCTGCAGTGATGAAATACACATGGACTGGGATATTCTGTAATGATGTCAGTGATGAAATACACATGGACTGGGATATTCTGTAGTGATGAAATACACATGGACTGGGATATTCTGTAGCGATGTCTGAGATGAAATACACATGGACTGGGATATTCTGTAGTGATGAAATACACATGGACTGGGATATTCTGTAGTGATGAAATACACATGGACTGGGATATTCTGTAATGATGTCAGTGATGAAATACACATGGACTGGGATATTCTGTAATGATGTCGGTGATGAAATACACATGGACTGGGATATTCTGTAATGATGTCAGTGATGAAATACACATGGACTGTTATATTCTGTAATGATGCCAGTGATGAAATACACATGGACTGGGATATTCTGCAATGATGTCAGTGATGAAATACACATGGACTGGCATAGTCTGTAATGATGTCAGTGATGAAATACACATGGACTGGGATATTCTGTAGTGATGAAATACACATGGACTGGGATATTCTGTAGTGATGAAATACACATGGACTGGGATATTCTGTAATGATGCCAGTGATATACTGTAGTGATGTCAGTGATGAAATACAAATGGACTGGGATATTCTGTTGTGATGAAATACACATGGACTGGGATATTCTGTAATAATGCCAGTGATGAAATACACATGGACTGGGATATTCTGTAGTGATGAAATTCACATGGACTGGGATATGCTGTAATGATGTCAGTGATGAAATACACATGGACTGGGATATTCTGTAATGATGTCACTGATGAAATACACATGGACTGGGATATTCTGTAATGATATCAGTGATGAAATACACATGGACTGGGATATTCTGTAATGATATCAGTGATGAAATACACGTGGACTGGGATATTCTGTAGTGATGAAATACACATGGACTGGGATATTCTGTAGTGATGAAATACACATGGACTGGGATATTCTGTAATGATGTCAGTGATGAAATACACATGAACTGGGATATTCTGTAATGATGCCAGTGATGAAATACACATGGACTGGGATATTCTGTAATGATGTCAGTGATGAAATACACATGGACTGGGATATTCTGTAGTGATGTCAGTGATCACTGTATAATTGCTTGTGTTAGAAATACAACAATGACCGACAATTTGATGAGCGTTCTTACTCTGTCAATATTATGGTACAGGTCATGTAAGTCTGATTCCCGATGTTGACACTGCCTGGGACAAAAACATTTAACGTTTGTGTCGATTTGTGATAAGCATGCCCCTGTGAAGAAATGTAGAATCTGTGGAAGGGTCAATCCCTGGTTTTCAGATAACTTGGCAGAATTAATTAGAAAGAGAGATATATCTTGGGCTCAAGCTAGACATACAAATGCTCCTGTTGACTGGGCCTCCTTCAGAGCGTTAAATCAGATTACCATTTAAATGCAGTCACAGAGAACCTAAACAACACTACCAAGTTCAGGAAGCTAATCAAATCAGTGTCAGGTTCTAATGTCTCCTCTGGCCTTCCTGACCATTTAATGATGGATTCTAATGATCACTGCACCTGTAAATAGCCCATCTGTAAATAGCCCATCTGTAAATAGCCCATCCAACTACCTCATCCCCATACTGTATTTATTTATTTTGCTCCTTTGCACCCCAGTATCTCTACTTGCACACTCATCTTCTGCACATCTATCACTCCAGTGTTTAATTGCTATATTGTAATTATTTCGCCACTATGGCCTATTTATTGCCTTACCTCCCTTATCCTACCTCATTTGCACTCACTGTATATAGACTTTTCTATTGTATTATTGACTGTATGTTTGTTAATTCCATGTGTAACTCTGTGTTGTTGTCTGTTCACACTGCTTTGCTTTATCTTGGCCAGGTCGCAGTTGTAAATGAGAACTTGTTCTCAACTAGACTACCTGGTTAAATAAAGGTGAAATTAAATAAATTAATAAAATAAAAAGTGAAGCACAAAGCCGATATTGTAGGGTTTTTTAACAAGCACCTCATATCTGCTGGTTCAGTTGTTGATAATGGGGGGGCCCAGGCCGCTAATGTAAGCTCATTTTAATCATTTTTATGCTGAGGTCTATAAAGCACTAAAAGGCAATAGACACTAAAAAGGCTGCAGGTCCAGACAACCTGGACCCCCTACCTCTTAAAGAAAGCAGCTGGAATTATTACTGAACCTGTGGCTCACATTTTCTACTTGAGTCTCTTGACCAATTCCATACCCAGCATTTGGAAATCAGCTTATGTCCACCCACTGCTAAAGGGAGGAGATCCCTCAGATGCTAATAACTATCGTCCTATCTCTAAATTCCCTATCCTGGACAAAGTCTATGAAACTCTAGTGAACTCCCTATCCTGGACAAAGTATATGAATCCCTAGTGAACTCCCTATCCTGGCCAAAGTCTATGAATCCCTAGTGAACTCCCTATCCTGGACAAAGTCTATGAATCTCTAGTGAACTCCCTATCCTGGCCAAAGTCTATGAATCCCTAGTGAACTCCCTACCCTGGCCAAAGTCTATGAATCCCTAGTGAACTCCCTATCCTGGACAAAGTCTATGAATCCCTAGTGAACTCCCTATCCTGGCCAAAGTCTATGAATCCCTAGTGAACTCCCTATCCTGGACAAAGTATATGAATCCCTAGTGAACTCCCTATCCTGGCCAAAGTCTATGAATCACTAATGAACTCCCTATCCTGGACAAAGTCTATGAATCTCTAGTGAACTCCCTATCCTGGCCAAAGTCTATGAATCCCTAGTGAACTCCCTACCCTGGCCAAAGTCTATGAATCCCTAGTGAACTCCCTATCCTGGACAAAGTCTATGAATCTAGTCACCTCACAGTTTAAAAAAAACATCTTAATTGAAAAGTACATACTGAGTGGGGTTCAGTCTGGCTTTAGATCGGTGCACTGCACGACAACTGCAGCTATGGCAGTGGGTGGTAAACAACATCATTAATGCACATAATAAAAAGCAGCATTGTGCTGCTGTGTTTGTTGATTTATCAAAATCCTTTGATTCAGTGGACCATGAATTGTTGCTAGCTAGACTCAGTAACATTGGTCTCAGTGAAGGGGCAGTAAATTGGTTTAGGAACTAATCTTTCTGACAGAACACAATGTGTATATACTGACAATCACAAGTCTAGCTTTCTAGAGATTAATAGAGATGTCCCCCAGGGTTCCATTTTAGCTCCTGTGTTGTTCTCAATTTTTATTAACGATTTGAAAAATGGGATTCAACCAGCAAAGTTGCATCTACTATATACAGATGACACAGTCATTTATTAATGTGCTCCTTCTCTGGTTCAGGACGTTGAAGAGCTCCAGACTGATTTTCAGTCACTGCAGACCTCCCTTTATGGGCTCAAACTCAGAAAAACTAAATGTATGACCTTTACCAGAGCTTGAACTCTGCCAGAGAACATTAGTTACATCTGGTGGCTTATCCATTGAAAAAGTGTCATTCTACAAATACCTACAGATGCCTTGGTTGGATGACGAGTTGTCCTTTAAAAGGTAATGTGCATAATAATATTTTTTTTGTAATAAGGCTTGCTTCTCGCTTATGGCTAGAAAGAAGCTTGTTCAGGCCACTTTTCTCTCTGTAATTGATTTTGGTGACTTGTTGTGAATGCATGCAGCCTCTGTCTTACAGAGGCTGGACTCTGTTTATCATGCAGCCTCATCTGTCTGACAGAGACAGGACTCTGTTTATCATGCATCCTTGCTCTTTATTACAAAGGCCAAGTCACTCACCCACCATTGCACATTGTACCAAATGTGGGTTGGACTTTTTGGTAAACTCCCTCTTTACCCCTGTAGTCTGGTCTCCTTCACCACCAGCAGGTAAACTCCCTCTTTACCTCTGTAGTCTGGTCTCCTTCACCACCAGCAGGTAAACTCCCTCTTTACCTCTGTAGTCTGGTCTCCTTCACCACCAGCAGGTAAACTCCCTCTTTACCCCTGTAGCCTGGTCTCCTTCACCACCAGCAGGTAAACTCCCTCTTTACCTCTGTAGTCTGGTCTCCTTCACCACCAGCAGGTAAACTCCCCCTTTACCTCTGTAGTCTGGTCTTCTTCCCCACCAGCAGGTAAACTCCCTCTTTACCTCTGTAGTCTGGTCTCCTTCACCACCAGCAGGTAAACTCCCTCTTTACCTCTGTAGTCTGGTCTCCTTCACCACCAGCAGGTAAACTCCCTCTTTACCTCTGTAGTCTGGTCTCCTTCCCCACCAGCAGGTAAACTCCCTCTTTACCTCTGTAGTCTGGTCTCCTTCACCACCAGCAGGTAAACTCCCTCTTTACCTCTGTAGTCTGGTCTCCTTCCCCACCAGCAGGTAAACTCCCTCTGTAGTCTGGTCTCCTTCACCACCAGCAGGTAAACTCCCTCTGTAGTCTGGTCTCCTTCCCCACCAGCAGGTAAACTCCCTCTTTACCTCTGTAGTCTGGTCTCCTTCACCACCAGCAGGTAAACTCCCTCTTTACCTCTGTAGTCTGGTCTCCTTCCCCACCAGCAGGTAAACTCCCTCTTTACCTCTGTAGTCTGGTCTCGTTCACCACCAGCAGGTAAACTCCCTCTTTACCTCTGTAGTCTGGTCTCCTTCACCACCAGCAGGTAAACTCCCTCTTTACCTCTGTAGTCTGGTCTCCTTCACCACCAGCAGGTAAACTCCCTCTTTACCTCTGTAGTCTGGTCTCCTTCTCCACCAGCAGGTAAACTCCCTCTTTACCACTGTAGTCTGGTCTCCTTCCCCACCAGCAGGTAAACTCCCTCTTTACCTCTGTAGTCTGGTCTCCTTCACCACCAGCAGGTAAACTCCCTCTGTAGTCTGGTCTCCTTCACCACCAGCAGGTAAACTCCCTCTTTACCTCTGTAGTCTGGTCTCCTTCACCACCAGCAGGTAAACTCCCTCTTTACCTCTGTAGCCTGGTCTCCTTCACCACCAGCAGGTAAACTCCCTCTGTAGTCTGGTCTCCTTCACCACCAGCAGGTAAACTCCCTCTTTACCTCTGTAGTCTGGTCTTCTTCACCACCAGCAGGTAAACTCCCTCTGTAGTCTGGTCTCCTTCTCCACCAGCAGGTAAACTCCCTCTTTACCTCTGTAGTCTGGTCTCCTTCCCCACCAGCAGGTAAACTCCCTCTGTAGTCTGGTCTCCTTCACCACCAGCAGGTAAACTCCCTCTTTACCTCTGTAGTCTGGTCTCGTTCCCCACCAGCAGGTAAACTCCCTCTTTACCTCTGTAGTCTGGTCTCCTTCACCACCAGCAGGTAAACTCCCTCTTTACCTCTGTAGTCTGGTCTTCTTCCCCACCAGCAGGTAAACTCCCTCTGTAGTCTGGTCTCCTTCTCCACCAGCAGGTAAACTCCCTCTTTACCTCTGTAGTCTGGTCTCCTTCACCACCAGCAGGTAAACTCCCTCTTTACCTCTGTAGTCTGGTCTCCTTCACCACCAGCAGGTAAACTCCCTCTTTACCTCTGTAGTCTGGTCTCCTTCACCACCAGCAGGTAAACTCCCTCTTTACCCCTGTAGTCTGGCCTCCTTCCCCACCAGCAGGTAAACTCCCTCTTTACCTCTGTAGCCTGGTCTCCTTCACCACCAGCAGGTAAACTCCCTCTTTACCTCTGTAGTCTGGTCTCCTTCCCCACCAGCAGGTAAACTCCCTCTTTACCTCTGTAGTCTGGTCTCCTTCACCACCAGCAGGTAAACTCCCTCTTTACCTCTGTAGTCTGGTCTCGTTCCCCACCAGCAGGTAAACTCCCTCTTTACCTCTGTAGTCTGGTCTCCTTCACCACCAGCAGGTAAACTCCCTCTGTAGTCTGGTCTCCTTCCCCACCAGCAGGTAAACTCCCTCTTTACCTCTGTAGTCTGGTCTCCTTCACCACCAGCAGGTAAACTCCCTCTTTACCTCTGTAGTCTGGTCTCGTTCCCCACCAGCAGGTAAACTCCCTCTTTACCTCTGTAGTCTGGTCTCCTTCACCACCAGCAGGTAAACTCCCTCTTTACCTCTGTAGTCTGGTCTTCTTCCCCACCAGCAGGTAAACTCCCTCTGTAGTCTGGTCTCCTTCACCACCAGCAGGTAAACTCCCTCTTTACCTCTGTAGTCTGGTCTCCTTCTCCACCAGCAGGTAAACTCCCTCTTTACCTCTGTAGTCTGGTCTCCTTCACCACCAGCAGGTAAACTCCCTCTTTACCTCTGTAGTCTGGTCTCCTTCACCACCAGCAGGTAAACTCCCTCTTTACCTCTGTAGTCTGGTCTCCTTCACCACCAGCAGGTAAACTCCCTCTTTACCTCTGTAGTCTGGTCTCCTTCCCCACCAGCAGGTAAACTCCCTCTGTAGTCTGGTCTCCTTCACCACCAGCAGGTAAACTCCCTCTTTACCTCTGTAGTCTGGTCTCCTTCCCCACCAGCAGGTAAACTCCCTCTTTACCTCTGTAGTCTGGTCTCCTTCACCACCAGCAGGTAAACTCCCTCTTTACCTCTGTAGTCTGGTCTCCTTCACCACCAGCAGGTAAACTCCCTCTTTACCTCTGTAGTCTGGTCTCCTTCACCACCAGCAGGTAAACTCCCTCTTTACCTCTGTAGTCTGGTCTCCTTCCCCACCAGCAGGTAAACTCCCTCTGTAGTCTGGTCTCCTTCACCACCAGCAGGTAAACTCCCTCTGTAGTCTGGTCTCCTTCCCCACCAGCAGGTAAACTCCCTCTTTACCTCTGTAGTCTGGTCTCCTTCACCACCAGCAGGTAAACTCCCTCTTTACCTCTGTAGTCTGGTCTTCTTCACCACCAGCAGGTAAACTCCCTCTGTAGTCTGGTCTCCTTCTCCACCAGCAGGTAAACTCCCTCTTTACCTCTGTAGTCTGGTCTCCTTCCCCACCAGCAGGTAAACTCCCTCTGTAGTCTGGTCTCCTTCACCACCAGCAGGTAAACTCCCTCTTTACCTCTGTAGTCTGGTCTCGTTCCCCACCAGCAGGTAAACTCCCTCTTTACCTCTGTAGTCTGGTCTCCTTCACCACCAGCAGGTAAACTCCCTCTTTACCTCTGTAGTCTGGTCTTCTTCCCCACCAGCAGGTAAACTCCCTCTGTAGTCTGGTCTCCTTCTCCACCAGCAGGTAAACTCCCTCTTTACCTCTGTAGTCTGGTCTCCTTCACCACCAGCAGGTAAACTCCCTCTTTACCTCTGTAGTCTGGTCTCCTTCACCACCAGCAGGTAAACTCCCTCTTTACCTCTGTAGTCTGGTCTCCTTCACCACCAGCAGGTAAACTCCCTCTTTACCCCTGTAGTCTGGCCTCCTTCCCCACCAGCAGGTAAACTCCCTCTTTACCTCTGTAGCCTGGTCTCCTTCACCACCAGCAGGTAAACTCCCTCTTTACCTCTGTAGTCTGGTCTCCTTCCCCACCAGCAGGTAAACTCCCTCTTTACCTCTGTAGTCTGGTCTCCTTCACCACCAGCAGGTAAACTCCCTCTTTACCTCTGTAGTCTGGTCTCGTTCCCCACCAGCAGGTAAACTCCCTCTTTACCTCTGTAGTCTGGTCTCCTTCACCACCAGCAGGTAAACTCCCTCTGTAGTCTGGTCTCCTTCCCCACCAGCAGGTAAACTCCCTCTTTACCTCTGTAGTCTGGTCTCCTTCACCACCAGCAGGTAAACTCCCTCTTTACCTCTGTAGTCTGGTCTCGTTCCCCACCAGCAGGTAAACTCCCTCTTTACCTCTGTAGTCTGGTCTCCTTCACCACCAGCAGGTAAACTCCCTCTTTACCTCTGTAGTCTGGTCTTCTTCCCCACCAGCAGGTAAACTCCCTCTGTAGTCTGGTCTCCTTCACCACCAGCAGGTAAACTCCCTCTTTACCTCTGTAGTCTGGTCTCCTTCTCCACCAGCAGGTAAACTCCCTCTTTACCTCTGTAGTCTGGTCTCCTTCACCACCAGCAGGTAAACTCCCTCTTTACCTCTGTAGTCTGGTCTCCTTCACCACCAGCAGGTAAACTCCCTCTTTACCTCTGTAGTCTGGTCTCCTTCACCACCAGCAGGTAAACTCCCTCTTTACCTCTGTAGTCTGGTCTCCTTCCCCACCAGCAGGTAAACTCCCTCTGTAGTCTGGTCTCCTTCACCACCAGCAGGTAAACTCCCTCTTTACCTCTGTAGTCTGGTCTCCTTCCCCACCAGCAGGTAAACTCCCTCTTTACCTCTGTAGTCTGGTCTCCTTCACCACCTGCAGGTAAACTCCCTCTTTACCTCTGTAGTCTGGTCTCCTTCACCACCAGCAGGTAAACTCCCTCTTTACCTCTGTAGTCTGGTCTCCTTCACCACCAGCAGGTAAACTCCCTCTTTACCTCTGTAGTCTGGTCTCCTTCCCCACCAGCAGGTAAACTCCCTCTGTAGTCTGGTCTCCTTCACCACCAGCAGGTAAACTCCCTCTGTAGTCTGGTCTCCTTCCCCACCAGCAGGTAAACTCCCTCTTTACCTCTGTAGTCTGGTCTCCTTCACCACCAGCAGGTAAACTCCCTCTTTACCTCTGTAGTCTGGTCTCGTTCCCCACCAGCAGGTAAACTCCCTCTTTACCTCTGTAGTCTGGTCTCCTTCACCACCAGCAGGTAAACTCCCTCTTTACCTCTGTAGTCTGGTCTCCTTCCCCACCAGCAGGTAAACTCCCTCTTTACCTCTGTAGTCTGGTCTCCTTCTCCACCAGCAGGTAAACTCCCTCTTTACCTCTCTTGTCTGGTCTCCTTCACCACCAGAAGACAGAATTGACAGAATGCAACAGGGACACAGAGTGTTGGGAGGATGAGTCCTTATAGAATTAGACATAATACAACAGGGACACAGTGAGTGATGGGAGGATGAGTCCTTATAGAATTAGACAGAATACAACAGGGACACAGTGAGTGATGGGAGGATGAGTCCTTATAGAATTAGACAGAATACAACAGGGACACAGTGAGTGATGGGAGGATGAGTCCTTATAGAATTAGACTGAATACAACAGGGACACAGTGAGTGATGGGAGGATGAGTCCTTATAGAATTAGACAGAGTAGACTGAATACAACAGGGACACAGTGAGTGTATTACGGCTCTCGTTGAAGGTAGGAAGAGTGGACCAAAGCGCAGCGTGCTAAGTGTTCATGATACCTTTTTTTCAAAAAACACTTAAACCAAATGACAAAACGAAAACTAACAGTTCTGTCAGGCACAGACACTAAACAGAAAACAAGATCCCACAAAACCCAAAAGGAAAATGACAACTTATATGTGATCCCCAATCAGAGACAACGATAGACAGCTGCCTCTGATTAGGAACCACACACGGCCAAAAACAAAGAAATATAAAACAGACTTTCCCACCCGAGTCACACCCTGACCTAACCAAACAGTGTGACAGTGTTGGGAGGATGGGTCCTTATAGAATTAGACAGAATAGACTGAATACAACAGGTGGAGCTTTGGCAAGGCAGGAACAATATGCTCTGTATCTAGTACAGAACTAACTCTTGTTGCACACATACATGCTAGCAAAAACATGTGCTATGTTTAATATCATGCTTTGTCATAAATACACCATTCTGTCAATGCTATCTATTCTGAATGTTATGAAAATATGTTATCTTTGATTTTTGTAGCTGGTATTGCAAAGGTCTCTCTGCTAGGAACTATATTGATAATATGTTGAGGTCCTCAGCGACCATATTCACATTGTTTTCTGATCATTTCATGGTTGTATGCCGCTTTTTTGGCCCATTCTAATTGACAAGAATTCAAATTACTTGTTGAGAATATTGTCATGGTGTGATGCAGTTAGACTACCCCCTAGTGGCCTTGTGGTGTCATCACGTCTCCAAGACACCTTCATGATACCTTTACACAATCAGTAAGAGACCGGCTGTTATATCTGGTTAATGACACCATCTCTTGAACACTTTATACCAATATGTTGATTTTAAATAAAGCATTTTTATCAACATTCGCTGTCGTCCAAGAGTTGCTGAATTTCCTACTTACTGAACTTTACAACAATGTTTTTGTCGTTTGTCTTTCTCAGGAAGGGAAGAAGAAGTTTGACAAGGAGACAGAGAAATACTACACCGTTCTAGAGAGGCATATGGCCTCCAGGAAGAAAGAGCCGTTCTTACAAGAGGTATGTCCCAGTTACAAGAAAAAACAACATCTTACTGTGAGACTAAAAATGTTTCCTTACATACCATTGTGAAACAATATTTCTCTGTTCAACATGTCAGTATTGTCTGAAGGTGACTTTTGAATAACTGTGTATAAACACTAAACAAATGGATCGATGTGGGAACATGCACTTTCTATCAATACTTTTAGTTAAGTCTGCTATAGAGTCAATCTCAGATGATATGTCTGAACATTTTTAATTGAGCTAATCATTCTTCAATGGGAGTCTTCTGTTGCCAAATCAATGAAGGTATTGTATGATTGTCCATCAAAAAATGGCACAATTTGTCTGCACGTATACAACTCGTCTGAAATAAGGTGAGATGAGTTGAACTTTTGTTGGACAAAAAGGGTCTGATGTAGACCTACGCCATATACAATTGAATCCCTGTTCATGCGTCTCAAGCCGCGTCTAGACTTGACGGTCCATGCAGATGTTGTATAATGGAGTTTTTTATCAAGGAACTCCCAACAAGTCATATGTCTACATTTTCATTGAAATTTGTCCACCAGGACCACACGTGGTTCCGTTCCCATGCTATATTCAAATGCCAGTATGCATTATACAAACACAATTATAAAATGTAAATGATAATATAACAACTACTGTCGGCAAGTAGCTAGCTAACCTCTGTAGCTAGCAAGTTAGCAAGCAACCCTAAAGGGATTGCAAACGAGTTAGCATAACTCTAGCCAAACAAAAACATTTTATTCAAAATATTAGCTAGCTGGCCAGCAATTGTGGCCAGCAAACACGTTCCCCACATCCTAGGAACGTATTTCCTCCAACGTTATAATGAAAATGTGCCCAAAACATTTTTATGGAGACTTGTGGAAGGAGTGCTGATGACGTCGCCCACTGTAGGCGCTGTCGGTGTGCTGATTGCATCCAGACTGAGGAGGAATCTGCAGACAATGAAGTGGTCAGATGGATCTGAACACAATCAGACCACAAAGCAACTTCTGTGCATCTAGAAATGTCTTTTAAATTCAAGCATTGAATTCTGATAGCAGAAGTCACATGAAAGTGTCAAGTGTAGGCCGTACCCTTAAGGACCTGAACGGGCCTTTTTGCTGAATCAATGTATCTGTTCCTAAAGCCAACTGAACTATGTTAGTGATAACAGCATTGTTTATAATATTATTTACACTGTACTTTCCTAGACAAACACACTGGAGACAGTCGGCAGGTAAGAGTGTGTCCAAAACAACATTAATGGATAGGTATTTTAAATGAAACCTGAGCTTCTCATCCTGGGAGCAAGACTGAATTAGACCAACTATAGTTTTTCATTGACAACGCATTCTTCAAGGTCATTGGGGCATTGGACATCACCGGCACTGATACCTCCACAGACATTACCATGACAATAGAACAAGGTTCTCGAGATGTGAAAATATGCAGAAATGCATCTATGGACAATGTCGACTTGGAAACAACTCTGATTGAAACCGATATACTACAGTCCATCAACAAGAAACTATCAATGCTAGAAGTTGTGCACAAAGAGTTAATTGACCTAAAAGCCAGTAAGGAATTCAGCTCCAAATAAAATTCCTGATCAAAGACAAGCTACAGCTCAAAGGTCAAAACACCAATAATTCATCATCAAGTGACAATACAATTCTCAGAGACATTATTAGACCTGAAGTCCGTTGGATGAGAGAGAACCCGGTTTTCCCTGGTATTTTTGAGTCCCGTTGGATGAGAGAGAACCCGGTTTTCCCTGGTATTTTTGAGTCTCGTTGGATGAGGGAGAACCCGGTTTTCCCTGGTATTTTTGAGTCCCGTTGGATGAGAGAGAACCCGGTTTTCCCTGGTATTTTTGAGAATAATTATGAAAATGCTGAAGAAATTGTAAAATACTTTATACATACAAAACTCCAGATCCCAGCAGATGAAGCATCAAACATTGTTTTCACCGAGTCCACAGAATGGGAGTCTTGGTTGCCAAAATGCCTGGTGCTCCTCACCCCATCGTGGCCAAATTCGGTCATTACAAAGAAAATTGCTGGTTAAATCCAAGGGTAGAGAATTACAAGGGACAGAGTTTGGGCAAAAGGATCAGTTTACCAAGTAAAGAAATAACAGGTGGAAAACACTCTTCCCGATGGAAAACACACTCTGAGCCTGTATTGTTGTTGACAAACTCTATATTACCGAGATGAAAAGGTTGAAGCTCGGCTTTATTGATGTGCCTCTGTATTACAATACCTTCAGGGGGTGTCCCTCAGTGTTAAATAGCTGGTATTACAACACCTTTCAGTGTGTGTCCCTCAGTGTTAAATAGCTGGTATTACAATACCTTCCAGTGTGTGTCCCTCAGCGTTAAATAGCTGGTATTACAACACCTTCCAGTGTGTGTCCCTCAGTGTTAAATAGCTGGTATTACCATACCTTCCAGTGTGTGTCCCTCAGTGTTAAATAGCTGGTATTACAACAACATCCAGTGTGTGTCCCTCAGTGTTAAATAGCTGGTATTACAATACCTTCCAGTGTGTGTCCCTCAGCGTTAAATAGCTGGTATTACAACACCTTCCAATGTGTGTCCCTCAGTGTTAAATAGCTGGTATTACAACACCTTCCAGTGTGTGTCCCTCAGTGTTAAATAGCTGTTATTACAATACCTTCCAGTGTGTGTCCCTCAGTGTTAATTAGCTGTTATTACAACACCTTCCAGTGTGTGTCCCTCAGCGTTAAATAGCTGGTATTACAATACCTTCCAGTGTGTGTCCCTCTGTTAAATAGCTGGTATTACAATACCTTCCAGTGTGTGTCCCTCTGTGTTAAATAGCTGGTATTACAACACCTTTCAGTGTGTGTCCCTCAGCGTTAAATAGCTGGTATTACAATACATTTCAGTGTGTGTCCCTCAGTGTTAAATAGCTGGTATTACAATACCTTCCAGTGTGTGTCCCTCAGTGTTAAATAGCTGGTATTACAATACCTTTCAGTGTGTGTCCCTCAGTGTTAAATAGCTGGTATTACAACTCTCTAAACCACATGGTGGAACCTCTAACCTTCTCTAAACCACATGGTGGAACCTCTAACCCTCTCTAAACCACATGGTGGAACCTCTAACCCTCTCTTAACCACATGGTGGAACCTCTAACCCTCTCTAAACCACATGGTGGTAAACACTCATCCAGACATACACTCATCCACACACACAGACATACATTCATTAATTGTCCCTACCTGGTGCAATTGAGGGGCCTTGGAGGTCCAGTGTGTAAGTTGAGGGGCCTTGGAGGTCCAGGGTGTAGGTTGAGGGACCTTGGAGGTCCAGGGTGTAGGTTGAGGGGCCTTGGAGGTCCAGGGTGTAGGTTGAGGGGCCTTGGAGGTCCAGAGTGTAGATTGAAGGGACTTGGAGGTCCAGGGTGTAGGTTGAGGGACCTTGGAGGTCCAGGATGTAGGTTGAGGGGCCTACAGTAACAAACTAATAAATGCTATTATGTTATTTGATAATTCTTTGGTTTTCTAAAGTTACCAAAGACCTTGATAAACAACCAAAATATTATTTTTGTGATAGCAAATATGAAATGTATTAATTCCAAAGTCAGAATGACTCCTGATTAGCTTGAAGGGGGGTCCCTCGAGGCCCAGTGTTTGTAGTATTAAATGTAATGCTACAATATCTCCCCCTTCATCCACTGTGATTCATCCTCCTTAACCTAGACAGCTACAGGACACAGAAATTGAAGTGTGTGTGTGTGTGTGTGTGTGTGTGTGTGTGTGTGTGTGTGTGTGTGTATGTGTGTGTGTGTGTGTGTGTGTGTGTGTGTATACATCTGTAGTACATCAGCATTCGATAGTCATCTTCCTCTAATCCCTTTGATTTGAAGGAAACAAAATTACATGAAGAGGCTGTTAAAGAAATAAAGCAAAAAAGGCTCCATATTAAAGCCTCTAGGGTTATGGCAGCGAGAGTGTAAATGCTAAGGCTCCATATTAAAGCCTCTAGGGTTATGGCAGCGAGAGTGTAAATGCTAAGGCTCCATATTAAAGCCTCTAGGGTTATGGCAGCGAGAGTGTAAATGCTAAGGCTCCATATTAAAGCCTCTAGGGTTATGGCAGCGAGAGTGTAAATGCTAAGGCTCCATATTAAAGCCTCTAGGGTTATGGCAGCGAGAGTGTAAATGCTAAGGCTCCATATTAAAGCCTCTAGGGTTATGGCAGCGAGAGTGTAAATGCCAAGGCTCCATATTAAAGCCTCTAGGGTTATGGCAGCGAGAGTGTAAATGCTAAGGCTCCATATTAAAGCCTCTAGGGTTATGGCAGCGAGAGTGTAAATGCTAAGGCTCCATATTAAAGTCTCTAGGGTTATGGCAGCGAGAGTGTAAATGCTAAGGCTCCATATTAAAGCCTCTAGGGTTATGGCAGCGAGAGTGTAAATGCTAAGGCTCCATATTAAAGCCTCTAGGGTTATGGCAGCGAGAGTGTAAATGCTAAGGCTCCATATTAAAGCCTCTAGGGTTATGGCAGCGAGAGTGTAAATGCCAAGGCTCCATATTAAAGCCTCTAGGGTTATGGCAGCGAGAGTGTAAATGCTAAGGCTCCATATTAAAGCCTCTAGGGTTATGGCAGCGAGAGTGTAAATGCTAAGGCTCCATATTAAAGCCTCTAGGGTTATGGCAGCGAGAGTGTAAATGCTAAGGCTCCATATTAAAGCCTCTAGGGTTATGGCAGCGAGAGTGTAAATGCTAAGGCTCCATATTAAAGCCTCTAGGGTTATGGCAGCGAGAGTGTAAATGCTAAGGCTCCATATTAAAGCCTCTAGGGTTATGGCAGCGAGAGTGTAAATGCTAAGGCTCCGTATAAAAGCTAAAATCTTAAGTAGTGTGTGTGTGTGTTTCAAGTTTTGTTTATGTTACGTGCACAAGTACAGTGAAATGCCTTTCTTGCAAGCTCTAAACCCAACAGTGCAGTAATCAATAACAAAGCGATACTAAAAATAACACAAGGTTGAGCAAAACCCAACGTGAACTAAAAATAACAGAAGGTTGAGCAAAACCCAACGTGAACTAAAAATAAGAGCTTAGAACAGGAGAAGGTCAGAAGCTGTAGTCAAGCTGTAGTCAAGCTGTATCAAGCTGTAGTCAAGGGACTATGAAGTCCTTCTTACATCAGTCGATGTCACAAAGTGCTGTACAGAAACCCAGCCTAAAACCCCAAACAGCAAGCAATGCAGATGTAGAAGCACGGGTGGCTAGAAAAAAATCCCTAGGAAGGCAGGAACCTAGGAAGAAACCTAGAGAGGAACCAGACTCAGAGGGGTGGACAGTCCTCTTCTGGCTGTGTCGGGTGGAGATTACAAGAGTACATGGCCATTAAGGCCAGATGGTTCTTCAAGATGTCCAAACATTCATAGATGATCAGCAGGGTCAAATAGTAATCAGTGGTTGTCGAGGGTGCAACAGGTCAGTACCTCAGGAGTAAATGTCAGTTGGCTTTTCATAGCCGAGCATTCAGAGGACGAGACAGCAGATGCGGTAGAGAGTCGAAAACAGCAGGTCCAGAACAAGGTAGCACGTCAGGTGAAGGGTCAGGGTCAGGGTTCTCTAGCCACAGCCAGAACAGTTGAAACTGGAGCAGCAACACGACCAGATGGACTGGGAACAGCCAGGAGTCATCAGGCCAAGTAGTCCTGAGGCATGTTCCTGGGGCTCAGGTCCTCCCGTAGGGGAGGGAGAGAGGAGAGAGAAAATTAGAGGGAGCATACTAAAATTCACACAGGACACCAGCTAATGACATCAGATATAACAGACTGACCCTAGCCCCGGGGCACATAGACTATTGCATCATAGATACTGTCCTCCAGCTGTATAAAAACAAGGTAGAGCTGATGCACACAGCACTGATTACATCATCAATGGCGGTTATGTGAAGACCTGTAGTCTTTACTAAGATCTTTGTCCCAGATCTTTAAACTTTTATTTAGCGAGCTGGACCCTGGTTCTCATGTGCTTTAAACAAACCATCGCACTGTCCAGTGACTCCTCTCACTGCTATGGTATGCATGGTTATGATAGTCAGAGATGAGTGGCTGAAGTTTGAACCAAATGTTACAAGCAGCACTGTAGCTTCAGGTCAACATATGAATTAAGTTCTTACTGGAACTCTCGTCCCACCTGAGGGGTAGTGAAACCACAGCAGACTGGTTGTTGTTCAGGTAGTGTAACCACAGCAGACTGGTTGTTGTTCAGGTAGTGAAACCACAGCAGACTGGTTGTTGTTCAGGTAGTGTAACCACAGCAGACTGGTTGTTGTTCAGGTAGTGAAACCACAGCAGACTGGTTGTTGTTCAGGTAGTGAAACCACAGCAGACTGGTTGTTGTTCAGGTAGTGTAACCACAGCAGACTGGTTGTTGTTCAGGTAGTGAAACCACAGCAGACTGGTTGTTGTTCAGGTAGTGAAACCACAGCAGATTGGCTGTTGTTCAGGTAGTGAAACCACAGAAGACTGGTTGTTGTTCAGGTAGTGAAACCACAGCAGATTGGCTGTTGTTCAGGTAGTGAAACCACAGAAGACTGGTTGTTGTTCAGGTAGTGAAACCACAGCAGACTGGTTGTTGTTCAGGTAGTGAAACCACAGCAGATTGGCTGTTGTTCAGGTAGTGAAACCACAGCAGACTGGCTGTTGTTCAGGTAGTGAAACCACAGCAGACTGGTTGTTGTTCAGATTCTTATCTGCAGACTTAATAGCATTGGCTTCTCAAATGACTACCTTGCATGGTTCACCAACTACTTCGCAGATAGAGTTCAATGTGTCAAATCGGAGTGCCTGTTGTCCGGACCTCTGGCTATCTCTATGGGGGTGCCACAGAGTTCAATTCTCGGGCCAACTATTTTCTCTGTACATATCAGTGATGTTGCTCTTGCTGCTGGTGATTATCTGATCCACCTCTACGCAGACGACACCATTCTGTATACATCTGGTCCTTCTTTGGACACTATGCTAACAAACCTCCAAACGAGCTTCAACGTCATACAGCACTCCTTCCGTCGCCTCCAACTGCTTTTAAATGCAAGTAAGACTAAGTGCATGCTCTTCAACCGATTGCTGCCCACACCTCCTGCCCGACTAGCACCACGACTCTGGACGGATCTGACTTAGATATGTGGACAACTGCGAAATACCTAGGTGTCTGGTTAGACGGTAAACTCTCCTTCCATACTCACATTAAGCATCTCTAATCTAAAATGTAATCTAGAATCTGCTTCCTATTTTGCAACAAAGCCTCCTTCACTCATGCCGCCAAACTTACCCTCGTAAAACTGACTATCCTACCGATAATAAACTTTGCCGATGTCATTTACAAAATACCCCCCAACACTCTACTCAGCAAACTGGATTTAGTCTATTACAGTGCCATCCGTTTTATCACCAAAGCCCCATATGCCACCCATCACTACGACATGTATGCTCTTGTTGGCTGACCCTCACTACATATCTGTTGCCAAACCCACTGGCTCCAGGTCATCTATAAGTCTTTGCTAGATAAAGCCCCATCTTATCACTATGGCCTATTTATTGCCTTACCTCTATTATCTTACCTCATTTGCACACACTGTATATATACTTTATATACTGTATTTTTGACTGTATGTTTGTTTATTCCATGTGTAACTCTGTGTTGTTGTATGTGTCAAACTGCTTTGCTTTATCTTGGCCAGGTTGCAGTTGTAAATAAGAACTTGTTCTCAACTAGCCAACCTGGTTAAATAAAGGTAAAATAAATAAAAAATCAGCCAGAAACGTTGCACACACACTTCTGCCATCTTGTGGACAGCATCTTACACATAGAATCCTATCTCGTTGTGTGGCCTTTCTCTTGCATTTTAAAGATGATGGGAAAAACTCATGTTTTTGTTTGTATTATCTTTTACCAGATCTAATGTGTTATATTCTCCTACATTAATTTCACATTTCCACAAACTTCAGTGTTTCCTTTCAAATTGTATCAATAATATACATATCCTTGCTTCCGGGTCCTGAGTTATCGGCAGTTAGATTTGGGTACTGTATGTTATCCTCAAGAGATGCTTTGGTAGGCTGGACACAACATTTTTAACAATGCTTTTTTCATAATATTACCATATGTCCCAGTTGCTTGCCATAGTTTTGAAGTAGTAGCAAAAAAACAGGCCTCATTTTAGTGCATTTTGCACCCTGCCAGCTCCTATGAGTTCTATTGAGCAGCGTAGCACCAAATCTCCTTCCGAACATTCTGTTCCCAGCCAATGTTCTGCATCCCAACGCCAGCTTCACTATTGTTGACAATAAGATCTGCCTGTGTTAACCTTGCAGTCTTACCTCAGGTAACTTATTATTAACAAGGTTATGGCTACTTGATGTACAAGCACCCTTTTTGCCTGGTTACACATTGTGGTGAGCCAATGTGTTACCGATGGCTGGCGCGTATCGATTAAATGTTAAACCTTTTTTTTCTTCAGAAAAAGCTGTAAAACAAAATGTATGTCCGTGTCCTCTTTTTCAAGATGTGGCCAATTTTAAACAGCCAGACACATTTTTTAAATTAAGAAATAACCTTTTTTTTTTTAAATGATTTGTAGTTTATGGCTGCTGGGTAAATGGCTGCTGGGTAAGTTGATATGCTTTGAAATTTGTTTATTTGTAGGCATCGAATTGAGCGAATGCTGCGCATCTTCACTGAGTTGAACCACTAAATGGATGGGTCTAGCTCATTGATTTGTATATCTGACGCAGATTATGAGCCTAGCAAGTGTCGCAAATGAGGTATGTAGTACCCACAGAAGGCTACAAGGAGGAGCAAGAGAGCTGGAAATCCATATAGTTTTGTTGCATTAAAAACCCTAAACCTACGTATAACCTAATTTAGCCTTAACCCTAATTTTAGCGTGGGGTAGAACACTTTTAACCCTAATTTTAGGGTAGGGTAGAACACTTTTAACCGTAATTTTAGCATTGAGTAGAACACTTTTATCCCTAATTTTAGGGTAGGATAGAACACTTTTAACCCTAATTTTAGCGTAGGGTAGAACACTTTTAACCCTAATTTTAGCGTAGGGTAGAACACTTCTAACCCTAATTTTAGGGTAGGGTAGAACACTTTTAACCCTAATTTTAGGGTAGGGTAGAACACTTTTAACCCTAATTTTAGGGTAGGGTAGGGTAGTTATAATATTAGATTAGTAAATAACATTATAACACTAAATAGCATTATGATATTTTTCCTAATCAAAAGCTATTTAAAATGTTGCTGTCTTTATTTTTATTTTTTATTTATTTTTATTTATATTTATTTTTGCCAGGTAGAACACTTGATCATCAAGCTATATGTGATGTTTTATTTGAAACAGGTGTGACCTAGTAACCTCTATGTGGAAGTACAGCAATTGGCGTGGGATAGGAGGGGCAGGTCTGAGACTGATCTCAGGAACCAATAAGAAAAATACCCTTTATTTCTCAGCTGCCTCACCATAGTCTTTATGTGAATTAATAACTTTGAATTGCTCAATATTTCCAATAGATGGCAGCATGAGACCATGATGCATCAGTTTATAGGCTATAGCAGCAATATGAATGACATGAAATTGCAACCAAAGACTATATGTCCCATTATTTTCTAAAATGGTTACTCATTACTTTACAGTTATATCTGTCTATCTCGTATGAGGCCTGTGATGCTTTTGGGAGAGCAAAAATGTACTATCTATAGCAGGTATTGAACACCGGCTAACTAATCACTAGTCAGATGCACTAACCCCAACTCTAGTAAACATATATTATATATTAATCTTCATATCTCATATGACACTGCGAGCATACACCCTCTGAGTAGAAAACAATAAAGTACATCTCGCGGTTAGCACATTTACCTCAACATGTTCCTCACTTGTGCGAGAAGCGGAGTGCTCACTGCCGCTGACAGCACAAGCTTTTGTCGTGGCTTGTTGAGTTGATCATGGGTATGAGACACGTGAACATGCCAGTTGGCTACTTGTGTGAGAAGGCAGGGCGGGTCGATGCTGGTTGATGAATTTGACAATGGTATGAGACATGTGAACATGCCAGTTGGCTACTTGTGTGAGAAGGCAGGGCGGGACGATGCTGGTTGATGAATTTGACAATGGATGAACTAGGAAAATAAGTTTCTCGACCAGAGGTGACTGAATTAATGTTAAAGATTATTGATCATAGTTATTTAACTATACATTCATATACACACTACCTCAATTGGGCCGACCAACCAGTGCTCCGGCACATTGGCTAACCAGGCTATCTGCAATGTGTCCCACCACCCGCCAACCCCTCTTTTACGCTACTGCTACTCTCTGTTCATCATATATGCATATTCACTAACCATATCTACATGTACATACTACCTAAATCAGCCTGACTAACCGGCGTCTTATAGCCTCGCTACTGTATATTGCCTCTCTACTGTATATAGCCTTGCTACTGTATATAGCCTCTCTACTGTATATAGCCTCTCTACTGTATATAGTCTCTCTACTGTATATAGCCTCTCTACTGTATATAGCCTCTTTACTGTATATAGCCTCTCTACTGTATATAGCCTCTCTACTGTATATAGCCTCTCTACTGTATAGAGCCTCTCTACTGTATAGAGCCTCTCTACTGTATATTGTCTGTCTTTTTACTGTTGTTTTATTTCTTTACCTACCCATTGTTTACCTAATACCTTTTTTGCACTATTGGTTTGAGCCTGTAAGTAAGCATTTCACTGTGAGGTCTACTACACCTGTTGTATTCAGCATTTTACTGTGAGGTCTACTACACCTGTTGTATTCGACATTTCACTGTGAGGTCTACTACACCTGTTGTATTCAGCATTTCACTGTAAGGTCTACTACACCTGTTGTATTCATCATTTCACTGTGAGGTCTACACCTGTTGTATTCAGCATTTCACTGTAAGGTCTACTACACCTGTTGTATTCAGCATTTCACTGTAAGGTCTACTACACCTGTTGTATTCGGCATTTCACTGTGAGGTCTACTACACCTGTTGTATTCAGCATTTCACTGTAAGGTCTACTACACCTGTTGTATTCAGCATTTCACTGTGAGGTCTACTACACCTGTTGTATTCAGCATTTCACTGTAAGGTCTACTACACCTGTTGTATTCAGCATTTCACTGTAAGGTCTATTACACCTGTTGTATTCAGCATTTCACTGTAAGGTCTACTACATCTGTTATATTCAGCATTTCACTGTGAGGTCTACTACACCTGTTGTATTCAGCATTTCACTGTAAGGTCTATTACACCTGTTGTATTCAGCATTTCACTGTAAGGTCTATTACACCTGTTGTATTCAGCATTTCACTGTAAGGTCTACTACACCTGTTGTATTCAGCATTTCACTGTAAGGTCTACTACACCTGTTGTATTCAGCATTTCACTGTAAGGTCTATTACACCTGTTGTATTCAGCATTTCACTGTAAGGTCTACTACATCTGTTATATTCAGCATTTCACTGTGAGGTCTACTACACCTGTTGTATTCAGCATTTCACTGTAAGGTCTATTACACCTGTTGTATTCAGCATTTCACTGTAAGGTCTATTACACCTGTTGTATTCAGCATTTCACTGTAAGGTCTACTACACCTGTTGTATTCAGCATTTCACTGTAAGGTCTACTACACCTGTTGTATTCAGCATTTCACTGTAAGGTCTACTACACCTGTTGTATTCAGCATTTCACTGTAAGGTCTACTACACCTGTTGTATTCAGCATTTCACTGTAAGGTCTACTACACCTGTTGTATTCAGCATTTCACTGTAAGGTCTACTACACCTGTTGTATTCAGCATTTCACTGCAAGGTCTACTATACCTGTTGTATTCAGCATTTCACTGCAAGGTCTACTATACCTGTTGTATTCAGCATTTCACTGTAAGGTCTACTACACCTGTTGTATTCAGCATTTCACTGTGAGGTCTACTACACCTGTTGTATTCAGCATTTCACTGCAAGGTCTACTATACCTGTTGTATTCAGCATTTCACTGTAAGGTCTATTACACCTGTTGTATTCAGCATTTCACTGTAAGGTCTATTACACCTGTTGTATTCAGCATTTCACTGTAAGGTCTACTACACCTGTTGTATTCAGCATTTCACTGTAAGGTCTACTACACCTGTTGTATTCAGCATTTCACTGTAAGGTCTACTACACCTGTTGTATTCAGCATTTCACTGTAAGGTCTACTACACCTGTTGTATTCAGCATTTCACTGTAAGGTCTACTACACCTGTTGTATTCAGCATTTCACTGTAAGGTCTACTACACCTGTTGTATTCAGCATTTCACTGTAAGGTCTACTACACCTGTTGTATTCAGCATTTCACTGTAAGGTCTACTACACCTGTTGTATTCAGCATTTCACTGTAAGGTCTACTACACCTGTTGTATTCAGCATTTCACTGCAAGGTCTACTATACCTGTTGTATTCAGCATTTCACTGCAAGGTCTACTATACCTGTTGTATTCAGCATTTCACTGTAAGGTCTACTACACCTGTTGTATTCAGCATTTCACTGTGAGGTCTACTACACCTGTTGTATTCAGCATTTCACTGTCAGGTCTACTACACCTGTTGTATTCAGCATTTCACTGTGAGGTCTACTACACCTGTTGTATTCAGCATTTCACTGTAAGGTCTACTACACCTGTTGTATTCAGCATTTCACTGTAAGGTCTACTACACCTGTTGTATTCAGCATTTCACTGTAAGGTCTACTACACCTGTTGTATTCAGCATTTCACTGTAAGGTCTACTACACCTGTTGTATTCAGCATTTCACTGTAAGGTCTACTACACCTGTTGTATTCAGCATTTCACTGTGAGGTCTACTACACCTGCTGTATTCGGCGCACGTGACAAATAAACTTTGATTTGAAATGGTAATAAATGGTAATAAATGGTAATACATTGTAATAAATGGTATTAAATGGTAATAAATGGTAATCAACTATAATTTTGAAACATGAGAATACAAATAGTATAATAATAATAATAATAAACGTATCATCATTATAGTAATAAACAGTCATCTGTTAAATGAAGTTTTGGTCCTTCCTCGTGCGTTAGCAGTGTGGAAAGGGACAGAAAAAAGCTTGTGCAGGAGTTTTTATGTGAGGGTGAAGGGGGGAGTGGTGTGTTCAAGAGAAAACGGATCTTCTGAGATTTCATTCGTTGTGCTGCCGATATTATTTAGCAACTGCAAATCATTTTTTTCGAAGCCATGTCGTCATCTGACCATCAATTTCTGTACCTTGTATACCTAGTAATTACTCAGAATTGCAATATATACAATATGTGTTAGTTAATTTGATCACTTAAAAGCATAAAATAGCCATTTACCACATTACAATGAACAATGCAACAATGGTCCATATACCCTTAAACCAAAAACACCATACATTTAGTTAATTATAAAAAATCAAACCCTTTCTTAAATGCCAATAAGCAGTTGGAAAAAATAACAATGTGGTCTCCTGACACTGTTTTGCTAAAAGCTGGAATTGGGCTGGAGAAATGTAACCACTAAAATGTATGGACAGGATTATGGATGCAAGGACTGACCATCCATGGTACAAAAATGATAGTTTAACCATGTTATGAGACTATACAGGACTGACCATCCATGGTACAAAAATGATAGTTTAACCATGTTATGAGACTATACAGGACTGACCATCCATGGTACAAAAATGATAGTTTAACCATGTTATGGGACTCTACAGGACTGACCATCCATGGTACAAAAATGATAGTTTAACCATGTTATGAGACTCTACAGGACTGACCATCCATGGTACAAAAATGATAGTTTAACCATGTTATGAGACTATACAGGACTGACCATCCATGGTACAAAAATGATAGTTTAACCATTTTATGTTAACCAGTTTTATTTATTTATTTATTTATTTACAAACATTGGAGTAAAACAAGCTTGCATTTTGGGTTCTGATAGAGAATGACACTTGAACAAAGCTCATAAGTTATATTATTTTCTGAATCAATGAGTTAGATATAATTAATGTATAAGTAAAACAATTGATGTAACTGTTGATTCACCTTTAACATAAACACACACTGGAAATTAGATGTGTATTTATCTCTGTCTTTGGTAGATCTTCAGAGCCTTTGATTTGATTTTAGAAGTGTGCTACCTGTTTGCCATGTAATCAGAGAATTAGAATAATGTGAATAATGAAAAGTGAAGTTAATGTTCAAACCTCAAAATGTTGAACACAAAAAAAGGCAAATGGTAGCAGATAAATAGTAAGCTGATTAAATAAGACTGCTTTTTAGACATTCCTATTTCCCCAACGTAAAGGCCATGTCTGTTTACTTTCTACACAATTTGTTTTTTTTCAGTTTCATCCTAAGAACAGATTGTAGTGGTAAAATATAGAAGGGCTACATTTAGTTGTGCTATTTAGGGGAAATGGAATTCTAAGCATCATTTCAGTCAGAAGAGGCTCTGCAAAGGTTTTTTTCAATGAATTTGCTATGGCCTCGTGCTAGTGTTCCTGCCTTGGGTGGTGAATTTTGAATTGTTCTATTGCCCAGCCTAGCTTTGACTAACCCAATCCATTGTATTTGAGTCTGATAAGCAAAGTTTCATCTCCTAATCATGTTTTAGCTCTCCGTAATTTATAATCTCTTCTTGTTGGCTAATGAGCTAGCCATCTTGTTATTGTCATAAAGGCTGAACATATTAATCAGATGTGTGTGGCAATAACTAACAAGCTACCACGTTATTTAGCTAATTAGGTTGCCGCTAACAAAGCTGGCTAGCTAGTTAGCTAAGCTAGTGCCAGTGTTAACTATGTAATGTTAGCTAGCTAGGTGGCTAATGTTAGACACCTCTGATTGAATAACATTACTTTCAATAGCTAATGTTTGGTCTACGTTGTGATTACCACTTGATGTTTAAGTGGTAATTAAATACAGTAAGTTAGCTAAATAGCTAGGTTAGTCCATTCTTTTTGACAATGAGCCAAACTAGTTTTTCAGCCAGGTCATGGCTTGTTTTTGTTGCCATGGTGAATGTTTCTTTTGAGGGGGCCAGAGTTTTTCAGTCAGAAAGAGAGTGCTCGTGACAAGCCCAGACGAGGAAGGTAATCATAAGGAAAATGTCAGTGTATAGGCAGCATGAGAATTCATAAAAAATACTATGCCTTTCACCTATAATGCTAACTAAATGTAAATTGTTAAGTCTAAATGCATTCAAATCTGATTAACATTCTACACTGCCAATGATGTAGCTGATATATTTAAAATGTTTGTATTAATATTGGTTCTCAAATTTGAAATGTTTAAGACAACCGGCATTAAAGAGCAGAACCACCAGCAGGGCCACTACCTCCACATAAACACTGCTCAGCATCATCAGACCACCAGCAGGGCCACTACCTCCACATAAACACTGATCAGCATCATCAGACCACCAGCAGGGCCACTACCTCCAAATAAACACAACTCAGCATCATCAGACCAGCAGCAGGGCTAGAGTCAGGGCCAGAGAAGAGTTAGTCAGGGCCAGAGAAGAGTGAGAGTCAGGGCCAGAGAAGAGTGAGAGTCAGGGCCAGAGAAGAGTGAGAGTCAGGGCCAGAGAAGAGTGAGAGTCAGGGCCAGAGAAGAGTGAGAGTCAGGGCCAGAGAAGAGTGAGAGTCAGGGCCAGAGAAGAGTTAGAGTCAGGGCCAAAGAAGAGAAGATTTAGAGTCAGAGTCAGGTCAGGGTCAGACGGTGGCCTTAGGGGGGACCAGAGTGGATCTCAGCCCCGGCTCCAACTCCACCACCATCCCTCTAGCTTCCAACGGCTATCACTTTACCAAGTTGGCCTAGGCAGATGTCAGGGTTCAGGGGAGCAGGCTGCAGGGGTACCAGGGAGACCAGAGTGGAAGCCAAGGAGGTCAGGGGCCAGCAGGAGAACTAGGTGTCCCAGGGTCCCCAGGAGAGTGAGGTCTGCCAGGACAGTGATGGGTTCTGTTTCGTCCAGCTCCAGGAAAGGCACGGTCATCGGACCCCAGTCTGCTACGGAGGCCAGCATGACCCCTTACAACATGGATAACTCTGTTACCACTAAGACCGCTAACAACATGGATCACTCTAATGACACCACTAAGACCCTAACAACATGGATCACTCTAATGACACCACTAAGACCCCTTACAACATGGATCACTCTAATGACACCACTAAGACCCCTAACAACATGGATCACTCTGTCACCACTAAGACCCTTACAACATGGATCACTCTAATGACACCACCAAGACCTTTACAACATGGATCACTCTAATGACACCACCAAGACCCCTTACAACATGGATCACTCTAATGACACCACTAAGACCGCTAACAACATGGATCACTCTAATGTCACCACTAAGACCCCTAACAACATGGATCACTCTAATGACACTACTAAGAACCCTTACAACATGGATCACTCCAATGACACCACTAAGACCCTTACAACATGGATCACTCTAATGACACCACCAAGACCCTTACAGCATGGATCACTCTAATGACACCACCAAGACCTTTACAACATGGATCACTCTAATGACACCACCAAGACCCCTTACAACATGGATCACTCTAATGACACCACTAAGACCCCTAACAACATGGATCACTCTGTCACCACTAAGATCAAATTTATTTTATATAGCCCTTCGTACATCAGCTGATATCTCAAAGTGCTGTACAGAAACCCAGCCTAAAACCCCAAACAGCAAGCAATGCAGGTGAAGAAGCACGGTGGCTAGGAAAAACTCCCTAGAAAGGCCAAAACCTAGGAAGAAACCTAGAGAGGAACCAGGCTATGTGGGGTGGCCAGTCCTCTTCTGGCTGTGCCGGGTGGAGATTATAACAAAACATGGTCAAGATGTTCAAATGTTCATAAATGACCAGCATGGTCGAATAATAATAAGGCAGAATAGTTGAAACTGGAGCAGCAGCACAGTCAGGTGGACTGGGGACAGCAAGGAGTCATCATGTCAGGTATTCCTGGGGCATGGTCCTAGGGCTCAGGTCCTCCGAGAGAGAGAAAGAAAGAGAGAATTAGAGAGAGCATATGTGGGATGGCCAGTCCTCTTCTGGCTGTGCCGGGTGGAGATTATAACAGAACATGGCCAAGATGTTCAAATGTTCATAAATGATCAGCATGGTCGAATAATAATAAGGCAGAACAGTTGAAACTGGAGCAGCAGCACAGCCAGGTGGACTGGGGACAGCAAGGAGTCATCATGTCAGGTAGTCCTGGGGCATGGTCCTAGGGCTCAGGTCCTCCGAGAGAGAGAAAGAGAGAAGGAGAGAATTAGAGAACGCACACTTAGATTCACACAGGACACCGAATAGGACAGGAGAAGTACTCCAGATATAACAAACTGACCCTAGCCCCCCGACACATAAACTACTGCAGCATAAATACTGGAGGCTGAGACAGGAGGGGTCAGGAGACACTGTGGCCCACTCCGAGGACACCCCCGGACAGGGCCAAACAGGAAGGATATAACCCCACCCACTTTGCCAAAGCACAGCCCCCACACCACTAGAGGGATATCTTCAACCACCAACTTACCATCCTGAGACAAGGCTGAGTATAGCCCACAAAGACCTCCGCCACGGCACAACTTAAGGGGGGGGGGGGGGGGGGCGCCAACCCAGACAGGATGACCACATCAGTGACTCAACCCACTCAGGTGACGCACCTCCTCCAGGGACGGCATGAGAGAGCCCCAGTAAAGCCAGTGACTCAGCCCCTGTAATAGGGTTAGAGGCAGAGAATCCCAGTGGAAAGAGGGGAACCGGCCAGGCAGAGACAGCAAGGGTGGTTCGTTGCTCCAGAGCCTTTCCGTTCACCCTCCCACTCCTGGGCCAGACTACACTCAATCATATGACCCACTGAAGAGATGAGTCTTCAGTAGAGACTTAAAGGTTGAGACCGAGTTTGCGTCTCTGACATGGGTAGGCAGACCGTTCCATAAAAATGGAGCTCTATAGGAGAAAGCCCTGCCTCCAGCTGTTTGCTTAAAAATTCTAGGGACAATTAGGAGGCCTGCGTCTTGTGACCGTAGCGTACGTGTAGGTATGTACGGCAGGACCAAATCAGAGAGATAGATAGGAGCAAGCCCATGTAATGCTTTGTAGGTTAGCAGTAAAACCTTGAAATCAGCCCTTGCTTTGACAGGAAGCCAGTGTAGAGAGGCTAGCACTGGAGTAATATGATCAAATTTTTTGGTTCTAGTCAGGATTCTAGCAGCCGTATTTAGCACTAACTGAAGTTTATTTAGTGCTTTATCCGGGTAGCCGGAAAGTAGAGCATTGCAGTAGTCTAACCTGGAAGTGACAAAAGCATGGATTAATTTTTCTGCATCATTTTTGGACAGAAAGTTCCTGATTTTTGCAATGTTACGTAGATGGAAAAAAGCTGTCCTTGAAATGGTCTTGATATGTTCTTCAAAAGAGAGATCAGGGTCCAGAGTAACGCCGAGGTCCTTCACAGTTTTATTTGAGACGACTGTACAACCATTAAGATTAATTGTCAGATTCAACAGAAGATCTCTTTGTTTCTTGGGACCTAGAACAAGCATCTCTGTTTTGTCCGAGTTTAAAAGTAGAAAGTTTGCAGCCATCCACTTCCTTATGTCTGAAACACATTCTTCTAGCAAGGGCAATTTTGGGGCTTCACCATGTTTAATTGAAATGTACAGCTGTGTGTCATCTGCATAGCAGTGAAAGTTAACATTATGTTTTCGAATAACATCCCCAAGAGGTAAAATATATAGTGAAAACAATAGTGGTCCTAAAACGGAACCTTGAGGAACACCGAAATTTACAGTTGATTTGTCAGAGGACAGACCATTCACAGAGACAAACTGATATCTTTCCGACAGATAAGATCTAAACCAGGCCAGAACTTGTCCGTGTAGACCAATGTGGGTTTCCAATCTCTCCAAAAGAATGTGGTGATCGATGGTATCAAAAGCAGCACTAAGGTCTAGGAGCACGAGGACAGATGCAGAGCCTCGGTCTGATGCCAACTAAGACCCTTATAACATGGATCACTCTAATGACACCACCAAGACCTTTACAACATGGATCACTCTAATGACACCACCAAGACCCCTTACAACATGGATCACTCTAATGACACCACTAAGACCGCTAACAACATGGATCACTCTAATGTCACCACTAAGACCCCTAACAACATGGATCACTCTAATGACACTACTAAGAACCCTTACAACATGGATCACTCCAATGACACCACTAAGACCCTTACAACATGGATCACTCTAATGACACCACCAAGACCCTTACAGCATGGATCACTCTAATGACACCACTAAGACCCATAACAACATGGATCACTCTAATGACACCACCAAGACCCCTTACAACATGGATCACTCTAATGACACCACTAAGACCCCTAACAACATGGATCACTCTAATGACACCACCAAGACCCCTTATAACATGGATCACTCTAATGACACCACTAAGACCCCTAACAACATGGATCACTCTAATGACACCACCAAGACCCCTTACAACATGGATCACTCTAATGACACCACTAAGACCCCTAACAACATGGATCGCTCTAATGACACCACCAAGACCCCTTACAACATGGATCACTCTGTCACCACTAAGACCCTAACAACATGGATCGCTCTAATGACACCACCAAGACCCCTTACAACATGGATCACTCTGTCACCACTAAGACCCTAACAACATGGATCGCTCTAATGACACCACCAAGACCCCTTACAACATGGATCACTCTGTCACCACCAAAACCCCTAACAACATGGATCGCTCTAATGACACCACCAAGACCCCTTACAACATGGATCACTCTGTCACCACCAAAACCCCTAACAACATGGATCGCTCTAATGACACCACCAAGACCCCTTACAACATGGATCACTCTGTCACCACTAAGACCCTAACAACATGGATCGCTCTAATGACACCACCAAAACCCCTTACAACATGGATCACTCTGTCACCACCAAAACCCCTAACAACATGGATCACTCTAATGACACCACCAAGACCCCTTACAACATGGATCACTCTAATGACACAACTAAGACCCCTAACAACATGGATCACTCTGTCACCACCAAAACCCCTAACAACATGGATCACTCTGTCACCACCAAAACCCCTAACAACATGGATCACTCTAATGACACCACCAAAACCCCTAACAACATGGATCACTCTAATGACACCACCAAAACCCCTAACAACATGGATCACTCTAATGACACCACCAAAACCCCTTACAACATGGATCACTCTGTCACCACCAAAACCCCTAACAACATGGATCACTCTGTCACCACCAAAACCCCTTACAACATGGATCACTCTGTCACCATCAAAACCCCTAACAACATGGATCACTCTGTCACCACCAAAACCCCTAACAACATGGATCACTCTAATGACACCACCAAGACCCCTTACAACATGGATCACTCTAATGACACCACCAAGACCCCTTACAACATGGATCACTCTGTCACCACTAAGACCCTAACAACATGGATCACTCTGTCACCACCAAAACCCCTAACAACATGGATCACTCTAATGACACCACTAAGACCCCTAACAACATGGATCACTCTAATGACACCACTAAGACCCTAACAACATGGATCACTCTGTCACCACTAAGACCCTTACAACATGGATCACTCTGTCACCACTAAGACCCTAACAACATGGATCACTCTGTCACCACTAAGACCCCTAACAACATGGATCACTCTAATGACACCACTAAGACCGATAACAACATGGATCACTCTAATGACACCACTAAGACCCCTAACAACATGGATAACTCTAATGACACCACCAAGACCCCTTACAACATGGATCACTCTAATGACACCACTAAGACCCCTAACAACATGGATCACTCTAATGACACCACTAAGACCCCTAACAACATGGATCACTCTAATGACACCACCAAGACCCTAACAACATGGATCACTCTGATGACACCACCAAAACCCCTAACAACATGGATCACTCTAATGACACCACTAAGACCCCTAACAACATGGATCACTCTAATGACACCACTAAGACCCCTAACAACATGGATCACTCTAATGACACCACTAAGACCCTAACAACATGGATCACTCTGATGACACCACCAAAACCCCTAACAACATGGATCACTCTAATGACACCACTAAGACCCCTAACAACATGGATCACTCTAATGACACCACTAAGACCCCTAACAACATGGATCACTCTAATGACACCACCTGCTTTTTTTGTTTTATGTACTTTATGACTGATGTCATACACCTGCTATTTTAAATATAATTCAAACTCATCATTTTTACTGAATTAGTATGCATTTCAGCCCTACTAGAGCTGAGGACCCAGTGACCCACAGACTTTCCACTGAACTCTCCCTACACATCGTGTTGGATTCTAGTCCAACAAAAACTGAACTCCCCCTGCATATTGTATTGTATTCTAGTCCAACAGAAACTGAACTCCCATATTGTATTGTATTCTAGTCCAACAGAAACTGAACTCCCCCTGCATATTGTATTGTATTCTAGTCCAACAGAAACTGAACTCCCATATTGTATTGTATTCTAGTCCAACAGAAACTGAACTCCCATATTGTATTGTATTCTAGTCCAACAGAAACTGAACTCTCCCTGCATATTGTATTGTATTCTAGTCCAACAGAAACTGAACTCTCCCTGCACATCGTGTTGGATTCTAGTCCAACAAAAACTTAACTCCCATATTGTATTGTATTCTAGTCCAACAGAAACTGAACTCTCCCTGCATATTGTATTGTATTCTAGTCCAACAGAAACTGAACTCCCATATTGTATTGTATTCTAGTCCAACAGAAACTGAACTCTCCCTGCACATCGTGTTGGATTCTAGTCCAACAGAAACTGAACTCCCATATTGTATTGTATTCTAGTCCAACAGAAACTGAACTCCCATATTGTATTGTATTCTAGTCCAACAGAAACTGAACTCCCCCTGCATATTGTATTGTATTCTAGTCCAACAGAAACTGAACTCCCCCTGCATATTGTATGGTATTCTAGTCCAACAGAAACTGAACTCCCCCTGCATATTGTATTGTATTCTAGTCCAACAGAAACTGAACTCCCATATTGTATTGTATTCTAGTCCAACAGAAACTGAACTCCCCCTGCATATTGTATTGTATTCTAGTCCAACAGAAACTGAACTCCTATATTGTATTGTATTCTAGTCCAACAGAAACTGAACTCCCATATTGTATTGTATTCTAGTCCAACAGAAACTGAACTCCCCTTGCACATCGTGTTGGATTCTAGTCCAACAGAAACTGAACTCCCATATTGTATTGTATTCTAGTCCAACAGAAACTGAACTCCCATATTGTATTGTATTCTAGTCCAACAGAAACTGAACTCCCCCTGCATATTGTATTGTATTCTAGTCCAACAGAAACTGAACTCCCATATTGTATTGTATTCTAGTCCAACAGAAACTGAACTCTCCCTGCATATTGTATTGTATTCTAGTCCAACAGAAACTGAACTCCCATATTGTATTGTATTCTAGTCCAACAGAAACTGAACTCCCATATTGTATTGTATTCTAGTCCAACAGAAACTGAACTCTCCCTGCATATTGTATTGTATTCTAGTCCAACAGAAACTGAACTCCCATATTGTATTGTATTCTAGTCCAACAGAAACTGAACTCCCATATTGTATTGTATTCTAGTCCAACAGAAACTGAACTCCCATATTGTATTGTATTCTAGTCCAACAGAAACTGAACTCTCCCTGCATATTGTATTGTATTCTAGTCCAACAGAAACTGAACTCCCATATTGTATTGTATTCTAGTCCAACAGAAACTGAACTCCCATATTGTATTGTATTCTAGTCCAACAGAAACTGAACTCTCCCTGCATATTGTATTGTATTCTAGTCCAACAGAAACTGAACTCCCATATTGTATTGTATTCTAGTCCAACAGAAACTGAACTCCCATATTGTATTGTATTCTAGTCCAACAGAAACTGAACTCTCCCTGCATATTGTATTGTATTCTAGTCCAACAGAAACTGAACTCCCATATTGTATTGTATTCTAGTCCAACAGAAACTGAACTCCCATATTGTATTGTATTCTAGTCCAACAGAAACTGAACTCCCATATTGTATTGTATTCTAGTCCAACAGAAACTGAACTCTCCCTGCATATTGTATTGTATTCTAGTCCAACAGAAACTGAACTCCCATATTGCATTGTATTCTAGTCCAACAGAAACTGAACTCCCATATTGTATTGTATTCTAGTCCAACAGAAACTGAACTCCCATATTGTATTGTATTCTAGTCCAACAGAAACTGAACTCCCATATTGTATTGTATTCTAGTCCAACAGAAACTGAACTCCCATATTGTATTGTATTCTAGTCCAACAGAAACTGAACTCCCATATTGTATTGTATTCTAGTCCAACAGAAACTGAACTCCCCCTGCATATTGTATTGTATTCTAGTCCAACAGAAACTGAACTCTCCCTGCATATTGTATTGTATTCCAGTCCAATAGAAACTGAACTCCCATATTGTATTGTATTCTAGTCCAACAGAAACTGAACTCCCATATTGTATTGCATTCTAGTCCAACAGAAACTGAACTCCCATATTGTATTGTATTCTAGTCCAACAGAAACTGAACTCCCATATTGTATTGTATTCTAGTCCAACAGAAACTGAACTCCCCCTGCATATTGTATTGTATTCTAGTCCAACAGAAACTGAACTCCCATATTGTATTGTATTCTAGTCCAACAGAAACTGAACTCCCCCTGCATATTGTATTGTATTCTAGTCCAACAGAAACTGAACTCCCCCTGCATATTGTATTGTATTCTAGTCCAACAGAAACTGAACTCTCCCTGCACATCGTGTTGGATTCTAGTCCAACAGAAACTGAACTCCCATATTGTATTGTATTCTAGTCCAACAGAAACTGAACTCCCCCTGCATATTGTATTGTATTCTAGTCCAACAGAAACTGAACTCCCATATTGTATTGTATTCTAGTCCAACAGAAACTGAACTCCCCCTGCATATTGTATTGTATTCTAGTCCAACAGAAACTGAACTCCCATATTGTATTGTATTCTAGTCCAACAGAAACTGAACTCCCATATTGTATTGTATTCTAGTCCAACAGAAACTGAACTCCCCCTGCATATTGTATTGTATTCTAGTCCAACAGAAACTGAACTCCCATATTGTATTGTATTCTAGTCCAACAGAAACTGAACTCCCATATTGTATTGTATTCTAGTCCAACAGAAACTGAACTCCCCCTGCATATTGTATTGTATTCTAGTCCAACAGAAACTGAACTCCCCCTGCATATTGTATTGTATTCTAGTCCAACAGAAACTGAACTCCCCCTGCATATTGTATTGTATTCTAGTCCAACAGAAACTGAACTCCCCCTGCATATTGTATTGTATTCTAGTCCAACAGAAACTGAACTCCCATATTGTATTGTATTCTAGTCCAACAGAAACTGAACTCCCATATTGTATTGTATTCTAGTCCAACAGAAACTGAACTCTCCCTGCATATTGTATTGTATTCTAGTCCAACAGAAACTGAACTCCCCCTGCATATTGTATTGTATTCTAGTCCAACAGAAACTGAACTCCCATATTGTATTGTATTCTAGTCCAACAGAAACTGAACTCTCCCTGCATATTGTATTGTATTCTAGTCCAACAGAAACTGAACTCCCATATTGTATTGTATTCTAGTCCAACAGAAACTGAACTCCCATATTGTATTGTATTCTAGTCCAACAGAAACTGAACTCCCATATTGTATTGTATTCTAGTCCAACAGAAACTGAACTCCCCCTGCATATTGTATTGTATTCTAGTCCAACAGAAACTGAACTCCCCCTGCATATTGTATTGTATTCTAGTCCAACAGAAACTGAACTCCCCCTGCATATTGTATTGTATTCTAGTCCAACAGAAACTGAACTCCCCCTGCATATTGTATTGTATTCCAGTCCAATAGAAACTGAACTCCCATATTGTATTGTATTCTAGTCCAACAGAAACTGAACTCCCATATTGTATTGCATTGTAGTCCAACAGAAACTGAACTCCCATATTGTATTGTATTCTAGTCCAACAGAAACTGAACTCCCCTTGCACATCGTGTTGGATTCTAGTCCAACAGAAACTGAACTCCCATATTGTATTGTATTCTAGTCCAACAGAAACTGAACTCCCCCTGCACATCGTGTTGGATTCTAGTCCAACAGAAACTGAACTCCCATATTGTATTGTATTCTAGTCCAACAGAAACTGAACTCCCATATTGTATTGTATTCTAGTCCAACAGAAACTGAACTCCCCCTGCATATTGTATTGTATTCTAGTCCAACAGAAACTGAACTCCCATATTGTATTGTATTCTAGTCCAACAGAAACTGAACTCTCCCTGCATATTGTATTGTATTCTAGTCCAACAGAAACTGAACTCCCATATTGTATTGTATTCTAGTCCAACAGAAACTGAACTCCCATATTGTATTGTATTGTATTGTATTCTAGTCCAACAGAAACTGAACTCCCCCTGCATATTGTATTGTATTCTAGTCCAACAGAAACTGAACTCCCATATTGTATTGTATTCTAGTCCAACAGAAACTGCAAAGGTTTTTTTCAATGAATTTGCTATGGCCTCGTGCTAGTGTTCCTGCCTTGGGTGGTGAATTTTGAATTGTTCTATTGCCCAGCCTAGCTTTGACTAACCCAATCCATTGTATTTGAGTCTGATAAGCAAAGTTTCATCTCCTAATCATGTTTTAGCTCCCCGTAATTTATAATCTCTTCTTGTTGGCTAATGAGCTAGCCATCTTGTTATTGTCATAAAGGCTGAACATATTAATCAGATGTGTGTGGCAATAACTAACAAGCTACCACGTTATTTAGCTAATTATGTTGCCGCTAACAAAGCTGGCTAGCTAGTTAGCTAAGCTAGTGCCAGTGTTAACTATGTAATGTTAGCTAGCTAGGTGGCTAATGTTAGACACCTCTGATTGAATAACATTACTTTCAATAGCTAATGTTTGGTCTACGTTGTGATTACCACTTGATGTTTAAGTGGTAATTAAATACAGTAAGTTAGCTAAATAGCTAGGTTAGTCCATTCTTTTTGACAATGAGCCAAACTAGTTTTTCAGCCAGGTCATGGCTTGTTTTTGTTGCCATGGTGAATGTTTCTTTTGAGGGGGCCAGAGTTTTTCAGTCAGAAAGAGAGTGCTCGTGACAAGCCCAGACGAGGAAGGTAATCATAAGGAAAATGTCAGTGTATAGGCAGCATGAGAATTCATAAAAAATACTATGCCTTTCACCTATAATGCTAACTAAATGTAAATTGTTAAGTCTAAATGCATTCAAATCTGATTAACATTCTACACTGCCAATGATGTAGCTGATATATTTAAAATGTTTGTATTAATATTGGTTCTCAAATTTGAAATGTTTAAGACAACCGGCATTAAAGAGCAGAACCACCAGCAGGGCCACTACCTCCACATAAACACTGCTCAGCATCATCAGACCACCAGCAGGGCCACTACCTCCACATAAACACTGATCAGCATCATCAGACCACCAGCAGGGCCACTACCTCCAAATAAACACAACTCAGCATCATCAGACCAGCAGCAGGGCTAGAGTCAGGGCCAGAGAAGAGTTAGTCAGGGCCAGAGAAGAGTGAGAGTCAGGGCCAGAGAAGAGTGAGAGTCAGGGCCAGAGAAGAGTGAGAGTCAGGGCCAGAGAAGAGTGAGAGTCAGGGCCAGAGAAGAGTGAGAGTCAGGGCCAGAGAAGAGTGAGAGTCAGGGCCAGAGAAGAGTGAGAGTCAGGGCCAGAGAAGAGTTAGAGTCAGGGCCAAAGAAGAGAAGATTTAGAGTCAGAGTCAGGTCAGGGTCAGACGGTGGCCTTAGGGGGGACCAGAGTGGATCTCAGCCCCGGCTCCAACTCCACCACCATCCCTCTAGCTTCCAACGGCTATCACTTTACCAAGTTGGCCTAGGCAGATGTCAGGGTTCAGGGGAGCAGGCTGCAGGGGTACCAGGGAGACCAGAGTGGAAGCCAAGGAGGTCAGGGGCCAGCAGGAGAACTAGGTGTCCCAGGGTCCCCAGGAGAGTGAGGTCTGCCAGGACAGTGATGGGTTCTGTTTCGTCCAGCTCCAGGAAAGGCACGGTCATCGGACCCCAGTCTGCTACGGAGGCCAGCATGACCCCTTACAACATGGATAACTCTGTTACCACTAAGACCGCTAACAACATGGATCACTCTAATGACACCACTAAGACCCTAACAACATGGATCACTCTAATGACACCACTAAGACCCCTTACAACATGGATCACTCTAATGACACCACTAAGACCCCTAACAACATGGATCACTCTGTCACCACTAAGACCCTTACAACATGGATCACTCTAATGACACCACCAAGACCTTTACAACATGGATCACTCTAATGACACCACCAAGACCCCTTACAACATGGATCACTCTAATGACACCACTAAGACCGCTAACAACATGGATCACTCTAATGTCACCACTAAGACCCCTAACAACATGGATCACTCTAATGACACTACTAAGAACCCTTACAACATGGATCACTCCAATGACACCACTAAGACCCTTACAACATGAATCACTCTAATGACACCACCAAGACCCTTACAGCATGGATCACTCTAATGACACCACCAAGACCTTTACAACATGGATCACTCTAATGACACCACCAAGACCCCTTACAACATGGATCACTCTAATGACACCACTAAGACCCCTAACAACATGGATCACTCTGTCACCACTAAGACCCTTATAACATGGATCACTCTAATGACACCACCAAGACCTTTACAACATGGATCACTCTAATGACACCACCAAGACCCCTTACAACATGGATCACTCTAATGACACCACTAAGACCGCTAACAACATGGATCACTCTAATGTCACCACTAAGACCCCTAACAACATGGATCACTCTAATGACACTACTAAGAACCCTTACAACATGGATCACTCCAATGACACCACTAAGACCCTTACAACATGGATCACTCTAATGACACCACCAAGACCCTTACAGCATGGATCACTCTAATGACACCACTAAGACCCCTAACAACATGGATCACTCTAATGACACCACCAAGACCCCTTACAACATGGATCACTCTAATGACACCACTAAGACCCCTAACAACATGGATCACTCTAATGACACCACCAAGACCCCTTATAACATGGATCACTCTAATGACACCACTTAGACCCCTAACAACATGGATCACTCTAATGACACCACCAAGACCCCTTACAACATGGATCACTCTAATGACACCACTAAGACCCCTAACAACATGGATCGCTCTAATGACACCACCAAGACCCCTTACAACATGGATCACTCTGTCACCACTAAGACCCTAACAACATGGATCGCTCTAATGACACCACCAAGACCCCTTACAACATGGATCACTCTGTCACCACTAAGACCCTAACAACATGGATCGCTCTAATGACACCACCAAGACCCCTTACAACATGGATCACTCTGTCACCACCAAAACCCCTAACAACATGGATCGCTCTAATGACACCACCAAGACCCCTTACAACATGGATCACTCTGTCACCACCAAAACCCCTAACAACATGGATCGCTCTAATGACACCACCAAGACCCCTTACAACATGGGGGTCTGTCACCACTAAGACCCTAACAACATGGATCGCTCTAATGACACCACCAAAACCCCTTACAACATGGATCACTCTGTCACCACCAAAACCCCTAACAACATGGATCACTCTAATGACACCACCAAGACCCCTTACAACATGGATCACTCTAATGACACCACTAAGACCCCTAACAACATGGATCACTCTGTCACCACCAAAACCCCTAACAACATGGATCACTCTGTCACCACCAAAACCCCTAACAACATGGATCACTCTAATGACACCACCAAAACCCCTAACAACATGGATCACTCTAATGACACCACCAAAACCCCTAACAACATGGATCACTCTAATGACACCACCAAAACCCCTTACAACATGGATCACTCTGTCACCACTAAGACCCTAACAACATGGATCACTCTGTCACCACCAAAACCCCTAACAACATGGATCACTCTAATGACACCACCAAGACCCCTTACAACATGGATCACTCTAATGACACCACCAAGACCCCTTACAACATGGATCACTCTGTCACCACTAAGACCCTAACAACATGGATCACTCTGTCACCACCAAAACCCCTAACAACATGGATCACTCTAATGACACCACCAAGACCCCTAACAACATGGATCACTCTGTCACCACTAAGACCCTAACAACATGGATCGCTCTAATGACACCACCAAAACCCCTTACAACATGGATCACTCTGATGACACCACTAAGACCCCTAACAACATGGATCACTCTAATGACACCACTAAGACCCCTTACAACATGGATCACTCTAATGACACCACTAAGACCCCTAACAACATGGATCACTCTGTCACCACCAAAACCCCTTACAACATGGATCACTCTAATGACACCACTAAGACCCCTAACAACATGGATCACTCTAATGACACCACCAAGACCCCTTACAACATGGATCACTCTAATGACACCACTAAGACCCCTTACAACATGGATCACTCTAATGACACCACTAAGACCCTAACAACAAGGATCACTCTAATGACACCACTAAGACCCCTAACAACATGGATCACTCTAATGACACCACTAAGACCCTAACAACATGGATCACTCTAATGACACCACCAAGACCCTAACAACATGGATCACTCTAATGACACCACTAAGACCCCTAACAACATGGATCACTCTAATGACACCACTAAGACCCTAACAACATGGATCACTCTGTCACCACTAAGACCCCTAACAACATGGATCACTCTGTCACCA
Source organism: Oncorhynchus mykiss (assembly GCF_057628025.1). Lineage (NCBI taxonomy): Eukaryota > Metazoa > Chordata > Actinopteri > Salmoniformes > Salmonidae > Oncorhynchus > Oncorhynchus mykiss. Next base: position 46,234,440 of record NC_143045.1, on the reverse strand, counting down.
CTAAGACCCTAACAACATGGATCACTCTGTCACCACTAAGACCCCTAACAACATGGATCACTCTAATGACACCACTAAGACCCCTAACAACATGGATCACTCTAATGACACCACTAAGACCCCTAACAACATGGATCACTCTAATGACACCACCAAGACCCCTTACAACATGGATCACTCTAATGACACCACTAAGACCCCTAACAACATGGATCACTCTAATGACACCACTAAGACCCCTAACAACATGGATCACTCTAATGACACCACCAAGACCCTAACAACATGGATCACTCTGATGACACCACCAAAACCCCTAACAACATGGATCACTCTAATGACACCACTAAGACCGCTAACAACATGGATCACTCTGTCACCACTAAGACCCTTATAACATGGATCACTCTGTCACCACCAAAACCCCTAACAACATGGATCACTCTAATGACACCACTAAGACCGCTAACAACATGGATCACTCTGTCACCACTAAGACCCTAACAACATGGATCACTCTGATGACACCACCAAAACCCCTAACAACATGGATCACTCTAATGACACCACTAAGACCGCTAACAACATGGATCACTCTAATGACACCACTAAGACCCCTTACAACATGGATCACTCTGATGACACCACCAAGACCCTAACAACATGGATCACTCTGTCACCACTAAGACCCCTAACAACATGGATCACTCTAATGACACCACCTGCTTTTTTTGTTTTATGTACTTTATGACTGATGTCATACACCTGCTATTTTAAATATAATTCAAACTCATCATTTTTACTGAATTAGTATGCATTTCAGCCCTACTAGAGCTGAGGACCCAGTGACCCACAGACTTTCCACTGAACTCTCCCTGCACATCGTGTTGGATTCTAGTCCAACAAAAACTGAACTCCCCCTGCATATTGTATTGTATTCTAGTCCAACAGAAACTGAACTCCCATATTGTATTGTATTCTAGTCCAACAGAAACTGAACTCTCCCTGCATATTGTATTGTATTCTAGTCCAACAGAAACTGAACTCTCCCTGCACATCGTGTTGGATTCTAGTCCATCAAAAACTGAACTCCCATATTGTATTGTATTCTAGTCCAACAGAAACTGAACTCTCCCTGCATATTGTATTGTATTCTAGTCCAACAGAAACTGAACTCCCATATTGTATTGTATTCTAGTCCAACAGAAACTGAACTCTCCCTGCACATCGTGTTGGATTCTAGTCCAACAGAAACTGAACTCCCATATTGTATTGTATTCTAGTCCAACAGAAACTGAACTCCCATATTGTATTGTATTCTAGTCCAACAGAAACTGAACTCCCCCTGCATATTGTATTGTATTCTAGTCCAACAGAAACTGAACTCCCCCTGCATATTGTATGGTATTCTAGTCCAACAGAAACTGAACTCCCCCTGCATATTGTATTGTATTCTAGTCCAACAGAAACTGAACTCCCATATTGTATTGTATTCTAGTCCAACAGAAACTGAACTCCCCCTGCATATTGTATTGTATTCTAGTCCAACAGAAACTGAACTCCCATATTGTATTGTATTCTAGTCCAACAGAAACTGAACTCCCATATTGTATTGTATTCTAGTCCAACAGAAACTGAACTCCCCTTGCACATCGTGTTGGATTCTAGTCCAACAGAAACTGAACTCCCATATTGTATTGTATTCTAGTCCAACAGAAACTGAACTCCCATATTGTATTGTATTCTAGTCCAACAGAAACTGAACTCCCCCTGCATATTGTATTGTATTCTAGTCAAACAGAAACTGAACTCCCATATTGTATTGTATTCTAGTCCAACAGAAACTGAACTCTCCCTGCATATTGTATTGTATTCTATTCCAACAGAAACTGAACTCCCATATTGTATTGTATTCTAGTCCAACAGAAACTGAACTCCCATATTGTATTGTATTCTAGTCCAACAGAAACTGAACTCTCCCTGCATATTGTATTGTATTCTAGTCCAACAGAAACTGAACTCCCATATTGTATTGTATTCTAGTCCAACAGAAACTGAACTCCCATATTGTATTGTATTCTAGTCCAACAGAAACTGAACTCCCATATTGTATTGTATTCTAGTCCAACAGAAACTGAACTCTCCCTGCATATTGTATTGTATTCTAGTCCAACAGAAACTGAACTCCCATATTGTATTGTATTCTAGTCCAACAGAAACTGAACTCCCATATTGTATTGTATTCTAGTCCAACAGAAACTGAACTCCCCCTGCATATTGTATTGTATTCTAGTCCAACAGAAACTGAACTCTCCCTGCATATTGTATTGTATTCCAGTCCAATAGAAACTGAACTCCCATATTGTATTGTATTCTAGTCCAACAGAAACTGAACTCCCATATTGTATTGCATTCTAGTCCAACAGAAACTGAACTCCCATATTGTATTGTATTCTAGTCCAACAGAAACTGAACTCCCCTTGCACATCGTGTTGGATTCTAGTCCAACAGAAACTGAACTCCCATATTGTATTGTATTCTAGTCCAACAGAAACTGAACTCCCATATTGTATTGTATTCTAGTCCAACAGAAACTGAACTCCCCCTGCATATTGTATTGTATTCTAGTCCAACAGAAACTGAACTCCCATATTGTATTGTATTCTAGTCCAACAGAAACTGAACTCCCCCTGCATATTGTATTGTATTCTAGTCCAACAGAAACTGAACTCCCCCTGCATATTGTATTGTATTCTAGTCCAACAGAAACTGAACTCTCCCTGCACATCGTGTTGGATTCTAGTCCAACAGAAACTGAACTCCCATATTGTATTGTATTCTAGTCCAACAGAAACTGAACTCCCATATTGTATTGTATTCTAGTCCAACAGAAACTGAACTCCCCCTGCATATTGTATTGTATTCTAGTCCAACAGAAACTGAACTCCCCCTGCATATTGTATGGTATTCTAGTCCAACAGAAACTGAACTCCCCCTGCATATTGTATTGTATTCTAGTCCAACAGAAACTGAACTCCCATATTGTATTGTATTCTAGTCCAACAGAAACTGAACTCCCCCTGCATATTGTATTGTATTCTAGTCCAACAGAAACTGAACTCCCATATTGTATTGTATTCTAGTCCAACAGAAACTGAACTCCCATATTGTATTGTATTCTAGTCCAACAGAAACTGAACTCCCCTTGCACATCGTGTTGGATTCTAGTCCAACAGAAACTGAACTCCCATATTGTATTGTGTTCTAGTCCAACAGAAACTGAACTCCCATATTGTATTGTATTCTAGTCCAACAGAAACTGAACTCCCCCTGCATATTGTATTGTATTCTAGTCAAACAGAAACTGAACTCCCATATTGTATTGTATTCTAGTCCAACAGAAACTGAACTCTCCCTGCATATTGTATTGTATTCTATTCCAACAGAAACTGAACTCCCATATTGTATTGTATTCTAGTCCAACAGAAACTGAACTCCCATATTGTATTGTATTCTAGTCCAACAGAAACTGAACTCCCATATTGTATTGTATTCTAGTCCAACAGAAACTGAACTCTCCCTGCATATTGTATTGTATTCTAGTCCAACAGAAACTGAACTCCCATATTGTATTGTATTCTAGTCCAACAGAAACTGAACTCCCATATTGTATTGTATTCTAGTCCAACAGAAACTGAACTCCCATATTGTATTGTATTCTAGTCCAACAGAAACTGAACTCTCATATTGTATTGTATTCTAGTCCAACAGAAACTGAACTCCCATATTGTATTGTATTCTAGTCCAACAGAAACTGAACTCCCCCTGCATATTGTATTGTATTCTAGTCCAACAGAAACTGAACTCTCCCTGCATATTGTATTGTATTCCAGTCCAATAGAAACTGAACTCCCATATTGTATTGTATTCTAGTCCAACAGAAACTGAACTCCCATATTGTATTGCATTCTAGTCCAACAGAAACTGAACTCCCATATTGTATTGTATTCTAGTCCAACAGAAACTGAACTCCCCTTGCACATCGTGTTGGATTCTAGTCCAACAGAAACTGAACTCCCATATTGTATTGTATTCTAGTCCAACAGAAACTGAACTCCCATATTGTATTGTATTCTAGTCCAACAGAAACTGAACTCCCCCTGCATATTGTATTGTATTCTAGTCCAACAGAAACTGAACTCCCATATTGTATTGTATTCTAGTCCAACAGAAACTGAACTCCCCCTGCATATTGTATTGTATTCTAGTCCAACAGAAACTGAACTCCCCCTGCATATTGTATTGTATTCTAGTCCAACAGAAACTGAACTCTCCCTGCACATCGTGTTGGATTCTAGTCCAACAGAAACTGAACTCCCATATTGTATTGTATTCTAGTCCAACAGAAACTGAACTCCCCCTGCACATTGTATTGTATTCTAGTCCAACAGAAACTGAACTCCCCCTGCATATTGTATTGTATTCTAGTCCAACAGAAACTGAACTCCCATATTGTATTGTATTCTAGTCCAACAGAAACTGAACTCCCCTTGCACATCGTGTTGGATTCTAGTCCAACAGAAACTGAACTCCCATATTGTATTGTATTCTAGTCCAACAGAAACTGAACTCCCATATTGTATTGTATTCTAGTCCAACAGAAACTGAACTCCCCCTGCATATTGTATTGTATTCTAGTCCAACAGAAACTGAACTCCCATATTGTATTGTATTCTAGTCCAACAGAAACTGAACTCCCCCTGCATATTGTATTGTATTCTAGTCCAACAGAAACTGAACTCCCCCTGCATATTGTATTGTATTCTAGTCCAACAGAAACTGAACTCTCCCTGCACATCGTGTTGGATTCTAGTCCAACAGAAACTGAACTCCCATATTGTATTGTATTCTAGTCCAACAGAAACTGAACTCCCATATTGTATTGTATTCTAGTCCAACAGAAACTGAACTCCCCCTGCATATTGTATTGTATTCTAGTCCAACAGAAACTGAACTCCCCCTGCATATTGTATGGTATTCTAGTCCAACAGAAACTGAACTCCCCCTGCATATTGTATTGTATTCTAGTCCAACAGAAACTGAACTCCCATATTGTATTGTATTCTAGTCCAACAGAAACTGAACTCCCCCTGCATATTGTATTGTATTCTAGTCCAACAGAAACTGAACTCCCATATTGTATTGTATTCTAGTCCAACAGAAACTGAACTCCCATATTGTATTGTATTCTAGTCCAACAGAAACTGAACTCCCCTTGCACATCGTGTTGGATTCTAGTCCAACAGAAACTGAACTCCCATATTGTATTGTGTTCTAGTCCAACAGAAACTGAACTCCCATATTGTATTGTATTCTAGTCCAACAGAAACTGAACTCCCCCTGCATATTGTATTGTATTCTAGTCAAACAGAAACTGAACTCCCATATTGTATTGTATTCTAGTCCAACAGAAACTGAACTCTCCCTGCATATTGTATTGTATTCTATTCCAACAGAAACTGAACTCCCATATTGTATTGTATTCTAGTCCAACAGAAACTGAACTCCCATATTGTATTGTATTCTAGTCCAACAGAAACTGAACTCTCCCTGCATATTGTATTGTATTCTAGTCCAACAGAAACTGAACTCCCATATTGTATTGTATTCTAGTCCAACAGAAACTGAACTCCCATATTGTATTGTATTCTAGTCCAACAGAAACTGAACTCCCATATTGTATTGTATTCTAGTCCAACAGAAACTGAACTCTCCCTGCATATTGTATTGTATTCTAGTCCAACAGAAACTGAACTCCCATATTGTATTGTATTCTAGTCCAACAGAAACTGAACTCCCATATTGTATTGTATTCTAGTCCAACAGAAACTGAACTCCCCCTGCATATTGTATTGTATTCTAGTCCAACAGAAACTGAACTCTCCCTGCATATTGTATTGTATTCCAGTCCAATAGAAACTGAACTCCCATATTGTATTGTATTCTAGTCCAACAGAAACTGAACTCCCATATTGTATTGCATTCTAGTCCAACAGAAACTGAACTCCCATATTGTATTGTATTCTAGTCCAACAGAAACTGAACTCCCCTTGCACATCGTGTTGGATTCTAGTCCAACAGAAACTGAACTCCCATATTGTATTGTATTCTAGTCCAACAGAAACTGAACTCCCATATTGTATTGTATTCTAGTCCAACAGAAACTGAACTCCCCCTGCATATTGTATTGTATTCTAGTCCAACAGAAACTGAACTCCCATATTGTATTGTATTCTAGTCCAACAGAAACTGAACTCCCCCTGCATATTGTATTGTATTCTAGTCCAACAGAAACTGAACTCCCCCTGCATATTGTATTGTATTCTAGTCCAACAGAAACTGAACTCTTCCTGCACATCGTGTTGGATTCTAGTCCAACAGAAACTGAACTCCCATATTGTATTGTATTCTAGTCCAACAGAAACTGAACTCCCCCTGCACATTGTATTGTATTCTAGTCCAACAGAAACTGAACTCCCCCTGCATATTGTATTGTATTCTAGTCCAACAGAAACTGAACTCCCCCTGCATATTGTATTGTATTCTAGTCCAACAGAAACTGAACTCCCCCTGCATATTGTATTGTATTCTAGTCCAACAGAAACTGAACTCCCATATTGTATTGTATTCTAGTCCAACAGAAACTGAACTCCCATATTGTATTGTATTCTAGTCCAACAGAAACTGAACTCTCCCTGCATATTGTATTGTATTCTAGTCCAACAGAAACTGAACTCCCCCTGCATATTGTATTGTATTCTAGTCCAACATAAACTGAACTCCCATATTGTATTGTATTCTAGTCCAACAGAAACTGAACTCTCCCTGCATATTGTATTGTATTCTAGTCCAACAGAAACTGAACTCCCATATTGTATTGTATTCTAGTCCAACAGAAACTGAACTCCCATATTGTATTGTATTCTAGTCCAACAGAAACTGAACTCCCCCTGCATATTGTATTGTATTCTAGTCCAACAGAAACTGAACTCCCCCTTCATATGGTATTGTATTCTAGTCCAACAGAAACTGAACTCCCCCTGCATATTGTATTGTATTCTAGTCCAACAGAAACTGAACTCCCCCTGCATATTGTATTGTATTCCAGTCCAATAGAAACTGAACTCCCATATTGTATTGTATTCTAGTCCAACAGAATCTGAACTCCCATATTGTATTGCATTCTAGTCCAACAGAAACTGAACTCCCATATTGTATTGTATTCTAGTCCAACAGGAACTGAACTCCCCTTGCACATCGTGTTGGATTCTAGTCCAACAGAAACTGAACTCCCATATTGTATTGTATTCTAGTCCAACAGAAACTGAACTCCCCCTGCACATCGTGTTGGATTCTAGTCCAACAGAAACTGAACTTCCATATTGTATTGTATTCTAGTCCAACAGAAACTGAACTCCCATATTGTATTGTATTCTAGTCCAACAGAAACTGAACTCCCCCTGCATATTGTATTGTATTCTAGTCCAACAGAAACTGAACTCCCCCTGCATATTGTATTGTATTCTAGTCCAACAGAAACTGAACTCCCCCTGCATATTGTATTGTATTCTAGTCCAACAGAAACTGAACTCCCATATTGTATTGTATTCTAGTCCAACAGAAACTGAACTCCCATATTGTATTGTATTCTAGTCCAACAGAAACTGAACTCTCCCTGCATATTGTATTGTATTCTAGTCCAACAGAAACTGAACTCCCCCTGCATATTGTATTGTATTCTAGTCCAACAGAAACTGAACTCCCCCTGCATATTGTATTGTATTCTAGTCCAACAGAAACTGAACTCTCCCTGCATATTGTATTGTATTCTAGTCCAACAGAAACTGAACTCCCATATTGTATTGTATTCTAGTCCAACAGAAACTGAACTCCCATATTGTATTGTATTCTAGTCCAACAGAAACTGAACTCCCATATTGTATTGTATTCTAGTCCAACAGAAACTGAACTCCCCCTGCATATTGTATTGTATTCTAGTCCAACAGAAACTGAACTCCCCCTGCATATTGTATTGTATTCTAGTCCAACAGAAACTGAACTCCCCCTGCATATTGTATTGTATTCTAGTCCAACAGAAACTGAACTCCCCCTGCATATTGTATTGTATTCCAGTCCAATAGAAACTGAACTCCCATATTGTATTGTATTCTAGTCCAACAGAAACTGAACTCCCATATTGTATTGCATTCTAGTCCAACAGAAACTGAACTCCCATATTGTATTGTATTCTAGTCCAACAGAAACTGAACTCCCCTTGCACATCGTGTTGGATTCTAGTCCAACAGAAACTGAACTCCCATATTGTATTGTATTCTAGTCCAACAGAAACTGAACTCCCCCTGCACATCGTGTTGGATTCTAGTCCAACAGAAACTGAACTTCCATATTGTATTGTATTCTAGTCCAACAGAAACTGAACTCCCATATTGTATTGTATTCTAGTCCAACAGAAACTGAACTCCCATATTGTATTGTATTCTAGTCCAACAGAAACTGAACTCTCCCTGCATATTGTATTGTATTCTAGTCCAACAGAAACTGAACTCCCATATTGTATTGTATTCTAGTCCAACAGAAACTGAACTCCCATATTGTATTGTATTCTAGTCCAACAGAAACTGAACTCCCCCTGCATATTGTATTGTATTCTAGTCCAACAGAAACTGAACTCCCATTTTGTATTGTATTCTAGTCCAACAGAAACTGAACTCCCCCTGCATATTGTATTGTATTCTAGTCCAACAGAAACTGAACTCCCATATTGTATTGTATTCTAGTCCAACAGAAACTGAACTCTCCCTGCATATTGTATTGTATTCTAGTCCAACAGAAACTGAACTCCCATATTGTATTGTATTCTAGTCCAACAGAAACTGAACTCCCATATTGTATTGTATTCTAGTCCAACAGAAACTGAACTCCCATATTGTATTGTATTCTAGTCCAACAGAAACTGAACTCCCCCTGCATATTGTATTGTATTCTAGTCCAACAGAAACTGAACTCCCCCTGCATATTGTATTGTATTCTAGTCCAACAGAAACTGAACTCCCATATTGTATTGTATTCTAGTCCAACAGAAACTGAACTCCCCCTGCATATTGTATTGTATTCTAGTCCAACAGAAACTGAACTCCCCCTGCATATTGTATTGTATTCCAGTCCAACAGAAACTGAACTCCCCCTGCATATTGTATTGTATTCTAGTCCAACAGAAACTGAACTCTCCCTGCATATTGTATTGTATTCTAGTCCAACAGAAACTGAACTCCCCCTGCATATTGTATTGTATTCTAGTCCAACAGAAACTGAACTCCCATATTGTATTGTATTCTAGTCCAACAGAAACTGAACTCCCATATTGTATTGTATTCTAGTCCAACAGAAACTGAACTCTCCCTGCATATTGTATTGTATTCTAGTCCAACAGAAACTGAACTCCCATATTGTATTGTATTCTAGTCCAACAGAAACTGAACTCCCATATTGTATTGTATTCTAGTCCAACAGAAACTGAACTCTCCCTGCATATTGTATTGTATTCTAGTCCAACAGAAACTGAACTCCCATATTGTATTGTATTCCAGTCCAACAGAAACTGAACTCTCCCTGCATATTGTATTGTATTCTAGTCCAACAGAAACTGAACTCCCCCTGCATATTGTATTGTATTCTAGTCCAACAGAAACTGAACTCCCATATTGTATTGTATTCTAGTCCAACAGAAACTGAACTCTCCCTGCATATTGTATTGTATTCTAGTCCAACAGAAACTGAACTCCCATATTGTCTTGTATTCTAGTCCAACAGAAACTGAACTCCCATATTGTATTGTATTCTAGTCCAACAGAAACTGAACTCCCCCTGCATATTGTATTGTATTCTAGTCCAACAGAAACTGAACTCCCATATTGTATTGTATTCCAGTCCAACAGAAACTGAACTCCCCCTGCACATTGTATTGTATTCTAGTCCAACAGAAACTGAACTCTCCCTGCATATTGTATTGTATTCTAGTCCAACAGAAACTGAACTCCCATATTGTATTGTATTCTAGTCCAACAGAAACTGAACTCCCCCTGCATATTGTATTGTATTCTAGTCCAACAGAAACTGAACTCCCATATTGTATTGTATTCTAGTCCAACAGAAACTGAACTCCCATATTGTATTGTATTCTAGTCCAACAGAAACTGAACTCCCCCTGCATATTGTATTGTATTCTAGTCCAACAGAAACTGAACTCCCATATTGTATTGTATTCTAGTCCAACAGAAACTGAACTCCCCCTGCATATTGTATTGTATTCTAGTCCAACAGAAGCTGAACTCTCCCTGCATATTGTATTGTATTCTAGTCCAACAGAAACTGAACTCCCATATTGTATTGTATTCTAGTCCAACAGAAACTGAACTCCCCCTGCATATTGTATTGTATTCTAGTCCAACAGAAACTGAACTCCCATATTGTATTGTATTCTAGTCCAATAGAAACTGAACTCCCATATTGTATTGTATTCTAGTCCAACAGAAACTGAACTCCCCCTGCATATTGTATTGTATTCTAGTCCAACAGAAACTGAACTCCCCCTGCATATTGTATTGCATTCTAGTCCAACAAAAACTGAACTCCCATATTGTATTGTATTCTAGTCCAACAGAAACTGAACTCCCATATTGTATTGTATTCTAGTCCAACAGAAACTGAACTCCCCCTGCATATTGTATTGTATTCCAGTCCAACAGAAACCCTTTGACAGAGCTTTACTCTCTTTGTGTGGCTGCCAGTTTGCAAATTTGTTTGAGATTCTTTGGAGATATTATTTTCTCTTTGGAAAGCTTCTTCTTAAGTTGCATCAATACGCTGTGTTTTCATTCCCCCTGTCCCGTTCACCACCACTTACAGGATTACTATGTCATGGTGGAAATGTTATTTTTGGGTCACCTCATGTTTTTATATTGGTGGACAATTTCGAGAAGATCTTGAGGTTTTTCATAACAGAATGTATACCAGGCAGGGAAAACGAGTAACCTCTGGAAATGAAATTCCTTGAACCTTTTCCCTGACGTTATTCTTCTATTGCCTTATTGGGGGCTGTGTAATCACCTTCGATGACCCTAGAACCATTTTGCCTCTCAATGGTTAATTGTGTACTTTGCCTCAAGCCCGTGCCAACCTACAATACCAGTCGAAAGTTCCGACACACCTATTCATTCAAGGGTTTTTCTTTATTTTTGACTAATTTCTACATTGTAGAGTTATAGTGAAGACATCACAACTATGAATTAACAGATATGGAATCATGTGGTAACCAAAGAAAGTGTTAAACAAATAAAAATATATTTTATACTTTAGATTCTTCAAAGTAGCCACACTTTGTCTTGATGACAGCTTTGCAAACTCTTGGCATTCTCTCAACCAGCTTCATCTGGAATGCTTTTCCAAAAGTCTTCAAGGAGTTCCCACATTTGCTGAGCACTTGTTGGCGGCTTTTTCTTCACTCTGCAGTCCAACTCATCCCAAGCCATCTCAATTGGGTTGAGGTCAGGTGAATGTGGAGGCCAGGTCATCTGATGCAGCACTTCATCACTCTAGTTCTTGGTCAAATAGCCCTTACACAGCCAGGAGGTGTGTTTTGGGTCATTGTCCTGTTGGAAAACAAATGATAGTCCCACTAAGCGCATACCAAATGAGTGGCGTATAGCTGCAGAATGCTGTGGTAGCCATGCTGGTTAAGTGTGCCTTGAATTATAAATCACATACAGTGTCACCAGCAAAACACCCCCACACCATCACACCTCCTCTTCCATCCTTCATGGTGGGAACCACACATCCGTTCACCTACTCTGCTTCTCACAAAGACACAGCGGTTGGAACCAAAAATCTCAAATTTGGTCTCATCAGACAGTTTCCCATTGGTCTAATGTCCATTGCTCATTTAGATCAATAGAGTCCATATTAACAAAGGAAATTGAAGGACTAACAGTACAGTTAGATAGCAATAAAAACGTTACCATAGAGGCACAGAATAAGTTAGAGGAAAAACAAAAAGAAATGGAGGAATTTATTCAAGAAAGATCCAGTGTAATATATTCTAAAAATAAAGTGAACTGGATGGAATATGGGGAAAAATGCACCAAATTCTTTTTCAATCTTCAATATAGAAATGCTACCCCAAAAAATGTATTAACTTGTTACAAATGAGGGAGTCACGCATGATTCACCAAATGATATTTTGAAAGAGGAAGTAAAGTACTTTAAGAATATGTTTTCGTTTCAGTCTCCTCCATCTCCACTGACTGAAACTAATTGTATGGATTTTTTTCCTAATAATATTATAAAATTAACATCTGTACAGAAAGACTCATGTGAAGGCCAAATTACCGAGGAGGAACTGCTTGATGCAATTGTGGCCTTTAAGGATGGGAAAACTCCAGGGCTGGATGGCATACCAGTGGAAGTATATAAAACTTTTTTTGGTATACTCAAAGGACCATTATTAGCATGTTTTAACCACTCCTATATAAATGGTAGATTATCAGACACGCAACAAGAAGGTCTGATATCATTATTACTGAAACAGGACCCAAGTGGTATATATAAAGATCCAGTCCATTTAAAAAATTGGAGACCTCTTACACTTCAGTGTTGTGATGCAAAAATCCTAGCAAAATGCTTGGCACATAGAATTAAAGTATTGTCAGATATTATTCATCCTAATCAGACAGGTGTTTTACATGGACGATACATTGGAGATAATATAAGACAAGTACTGGAAACAATAGAATACTATGAAATATCGGGGACACCAGGCCTGGTTTTCATAGCTGATTTTGAAAAGGCTTTTGATGAAGTACGGCTGGAGTTTATATATAAATGCCTAGAATATTTCAATTTTTGGGGAATCTCTTAAAAAATGGGTTAAGGTTATGTATAGTATCCCTAGGTGTAAAATAGTAAATAATGGCTACATCTCAGAAAGTTTTAAACTCTCCAGAGGAGTAAAACAAGGTCATCCACTATCGGCATATCTATTTATTATTGCCATCGAAATGTTAGCTGCAAAGATTAGATCAAGTAATAATATTAAGGGATTAGAAATCCATGGCCTAAAAACTAAGGTGTCATTGTACGCTGATGATTCATGTTTTCTTTTAAAACCACAATTAGAGTCTCTCCATGACCTCATAGAGGATCTAGATACTTTTTGCTATTCTCTCTGGATTAAAACCAAATTATGATAAGTGTACTTACTATATTACGTATTGGATCACTAAAAAATACACATTTTACATTACCATGTAGTTTATCAATAAAATGGTGTGATTGTCATGTTCTGACCTTAGTTGTTTGGTTATGTCTTTGTTTAGTATGGTCAGGACGTGAGTTGGGTGGGTTGTCTATTTTCCCTTTTTCTATGATTTGGGATTTCGGTGTTTGGCCTGGTATGGTTCTCAATCAGTTGCAGCTGTATATCGTTGTCCCCGATTGAGAACCATACTTGGTCTCACTTTTGAGTGGTGGGTGATTGTTTCCTCTGTCTGTGTGTTCCACACGGAACTGTTTCGGTTTGTTATTTCACTTTGCTATTTTTGTATTTTGTGGTGTTCAGTTTGTTCTATTAAATATGGACACTTACCACGCTGCGCATTGGTCCTCCTCTTCTCCTTCATACGACAACCGTTACAGAATCACCCACCACCAAAGGACCAAGCAGCGTGGTAACGGGCAGCAGCAGCGATCTCAGGACTCCTAGACATGGGAGGAGATTCTGGATGGCAAGGGACCATGGGCACAGGCTGGAGAGTATCGCCGACCCAAGGCAGAGCTGGAGGCAGCGAAAGCCGAGAGGCGGTGGTATGAGGAGGCAGCACGGCAGCGCGGTTGGAAGCCCGAGAGGCAGCCCCAAAAATGTATTGGGGGAGGCAGACGGGGAGTGTGGCTAAGTCAGGTAGGAGACCTGAGCCAACTCCCCGTGCTTACTGTGGAGAGAGAGGGACCGGGCAGGCTCCGTGTTATGGCGTGAGGCGCACGGTGTTCCCGGTGCGCAGCCATAGCCCGGTGCGGTACATAGCAGCGCCTCGTATCGGCCTGGCTAAAATGGGCATCGAGCCAGTTGCCATGAAGCCGGCTCAGCGCATCTGGTCTCCAGTGCGTCTCCTTGGGCCGGGGTACATGGCACCAGCCCTACGCATGGTGTCCCCGGTTCGCCAGCACAGCCCAGTGCGGGGAGCATTTAGCCAGGTAGGGTTGGGCAGGCTCGGTGCTCGAGACCTCCAGTGCGCCTTCACGGTCCGGTCTACCCGGTGCCACCTCCACACACCAGCCCTCCGGTGGCAGCCCCTCGCACCAGGCTGTCTCTCCGTCTCCTCCTTACAGGTGCTCCCACCTGTTCAGTGCTGCCAGAGTCTTCCTCCTGCCCAGCGCTGCCAGAGTCTCCAGTCTGTCCTGAGCTGCCAGAGTCTCCCGTCTGTCCTGAGCTGCCAGAGTCTCCCGTCTGTCCTGAGCTGCCAGAGTCTCCCGTCTGTCCTGAGCTGCCAGAGTCTCCCGTCTGTCCTGAGCTGCCAGAGTCTCCCGTCTGTCCTGAGCTGCCAGAGTCTCCCGTCTGTCCTGAGCTGTGGTCAGGACGTGAGTTGGGTAGGTTTTCTATGTTCCTTTTTCTATGATTTGGGATTTCGGTGTTTGGCCTGGTATGGTTCTCAATCAGATGCAGCTGTATATCGTTGTCCCTGATTGAGAACCATACTTAGGTAGCCTGGTTTCACTTTTGAGTGGTGGGTGATTGTTTCCTGTGTCTGTGTGTTCCACACGGAACTGTTTCAGTTTGTTATTTCACTTTGCTATTTTTGTATTTTGTGGTGTTCAGTTTGTTCTATTAAATATGGACACTTACCACGCTGCGCATTGGTCCTCCTCTTCTCCTTCATACGACGACCGTTACACTGATGGAGATGTGGACATACTCGGTATACAAATCCCAAAAGAAAGAAATGATCTCGCTCCAATACATTTTTTATAGAAAAAATACCTGTCTATTTGTGGAAAAATCACCCTGATTAACTCCTTAGTCATACCACAGTTTACCTATTTGCTTATGGTTTTGCCTACACCTAGTGACCTGCTTTTAAATTATATGAACATAAAATATTCAATTGTATATGGAACAACAAGCCAGATAAAATTAGACCTCTCACTAAAGGCATCAGTCATACAAAAGTTATACTTAAATCCAAACTAGTTCTCTAGTAAATTGGTGAACGTATCCTCTGCAGCATGGGTAACTCTGGGTCTTCCTTTCCTGTGGCGGTGCTTATGAGAGACAGGTAACACTAATGAACGTCTCCTCTGCAGCAGAGATAACTCTGGGTCTTCCTTTCCTGTGGCGGTGCTTATGAGAGACAGGTAACACTAATGAACGTCTCCTCTGCAGCATGGGTAACTCTGGGTCTTCCTTTCCTGTGGCGGTGCTTATGAGAGACAGTTAACTCTAATGAACGTATCCTCTGCAGCATGGGTAACTCTGGGTCTTCCTTTCCTGTGGCGGTGCTTATGAGAGACAGTTAACTCTAATGAACGTATCCTCTGCAGCATGGGTAACTCTGGGTCTTCCTTTCCTGTGGCGGTGCTTATGAGAGCCAGTTAACTCTAATGAACGTATCCTCTGCAGCAGAGGTAACTCTGGGTCTTCCTTTCCTGTGGCGGTGCTTATGAGAGCCAGTTAACTCTAATGAACGTATCCTCTGCAGCATGGGTAACTCTGGGTCTTCCTTTCCTGTGGCGGTGCTTATGAGAGCCAGTTAACTCTAATGAACGTATCCTCTGCAGCATGGGTAACTCTGGGTCTTCCTTTCCTGTGGCGGTGCTTATGAGAGCCAGTTAACTCTAATGAACGTATCCTCTGCAGCAGAGGTAACTCTGGGTCTTCCTTTCGTGTGGCGGTGCTTATGAGAGCCAGTTTCATCATATTGCTTGGTGGTTTTTGCGACTGCACTTGAAGAAACTTTCAGGGTTCTTGAAACGTTCCGCATTGACTGACCTTCCTGTCTTCAAGTAATGACGAACTGTCGTTTTTCTTTTGTTTATTTGAGCCGTTCTTCTTTTAATATGGACTTGGTCTTTTACCAAATAGTGCTGTCTTCTGTATACCACCCCTAGCTTGTCACATCACAACTGATTGGCTCAAACGCATTAAGAAGGAAAGAAAATACAACAATTCACTTGTAACAAGGCACACCTGTTAATTGAAACGCATTCCAAGTTACTACCTCATGAAGCTTGTTGAAAGAATGCCAAGTGTGTGCAAAACTGTCGTCAAGGCAAAGGCTGGCTACTTTGAAGAATGTCAAATATAAAATATATTTTGATTTGTTCAACACTTTTTTGGTTGCTAAATTATTCCATATGTGTTATTTCATAGTTTTGATGTCTTCACTATTATTCTACAATGTAGAAAATAGTTATTAAAAAGTAATATGATGATAAGTTCTGCTCCCTAACAGATGTCGGGGTGATTAAATTATCAATACCTTTTAAATTTCTCATTAGTAGCCTTGATTGTAGTTGTCTGCAAATAAACCTGTTAACTAAATAATCATTATTGACATACAGTAGGCTACATTTCCAGTAAAAAAAATAGATTTCAGTTGTAGTATGCCATATTATTTCTTTCTTCCATTTTCTATTTTGTTGTTCCTATTTTGTTGGCCCTCACCTCCTCCCTGTAGATCAGCTGTCTTAACACCGTAACAGCATCAGATCAGCTGTCTTAACACCGTAACAGCATCAGATCAGCTGTCTTAACACCGTAACAGTGTCAGATCAGCTGTCTTAACACTGTAACAGTGTCAGATCAGCTGTCTTAACACCACAACAGTGTCAGATCAGCTGTCTTAACACCGTAAGATCAGCTGTCTTAACACCGTAACAGTGTCAGATCGGCTGTCTTAACACCGTAACAGCATAAGATCGGCTCTCTTAACACCGTAACAGCATCAGATCGGCTGTCTTAACACCGTAACGGCATCAGATCAGCTGTCTTAACACCGTAACGGCATCAGATCAGCTGTCTTAACACCGTAACAGCATCAGATCAGCTGTCTTAACACCGTAACAGCATCAGATCAGCTGTCTTAACACCGTAACAGCATCAGATCAGCTGTCTTAACACCGTAACAGCATCAGATCAGCTGTCTTAACACCGTAACAGCGTCAGATCAGCTGTCTTAACACCGTAACAGTGTCAGATCAGCTGTCTTAACACCGTAACAGCATAAGATCAGCTCTCTTAACACCGTAACAGTGTCAGATCAGCTGTCTTAACACCGTAACAGCATAAGATCTGCTGTCTTAACACCGTAACAGCATAAGATCAGCTGTCTTAACAGCATCAGATCAGCTGTCTTAACACCGTAACAGCGTCAGATCAGCTGTCTTAAAACTGTAACAGTCAGATCAGCTGTCTTAACACTGTAACAGCATCAGATCAGCTGTCTTAACACCGTAACAGTATCAGATCAACTGTCTTAACACCGTAACAGTATCAGATCAGCAGTCTGTATATGAAGAGTCATCAACAGTCTGTATATGAATATATGAAGAGTCATCAACAGTCTGTATATGTAGAGTCATCAACAGTCTGTATATGAAGGGTCATCAACAGTCTGTATATGAAGGGTCATCAACAGTCTATATATGAAGAGTCATCAACAGTCTATATATGAAGAGTCATCAACAGTCTATATATGAAGAGTCATCAACAGTCTGTATATGGAGGGTCATCAACAGTCTGTATATGAAGAGTCATCAACAGTCAATATATGAAGAGTCATCAACAGTCTATATATGAAGAGTCATCAACAGTCTATATATGAAGAGTCATCAACAGTCTGTATATGTAGAGTCATCAACAGTCTGTATATGAAGAGTCATCAACAGTCTGTATATGAAGAGTCATCAACAGTCTGTATATGAAGAGTCATCAGCAGTCTGTATATGTAGAGTCATCAACAGTCTACATATATAGAGTCATCAGCAGTCTGTATATGAAGGGTAACCAACAGTCTGTATATGAATATATGAAGAGTCATCAACAGTCTGTATATGTAGAGTCATCAACAGTCTGTATATGAAGGGTAATCAACAGTCTGTATATGAATATATGAAAAGTCATCAACAGTCTGTATATGAAGAGTCATCAACAGTCTATATATGAAGAGTCATCAACAGTCTATATATGAAGAGTCATCAACAGTCTGTATATGAAGGGTCATCAACAGTCTGTATATGAAGAGTCATCAACAGTCTAGATATGAAGAGTCATCAACAGTCTATATATGTAGAGTCATCAGCAGTCTGTATATGAAGCGTCATCAACAGTCTATATATGAAGAGTCATCAACAGTCTATATATGAAGAGTCATCAACAGTCTGTATATGAAGAGTCATCAACAGTCTGTATATGAATATATGAAGAGTCATCAACAGTCTGTATATGAATATATGAAGAGTCATCAACAGTCTGTATATGAATAGTCATCAACAGTCTGTATATGAATATATGAAGAGTCATCAACAGTCTGTATATGAAGAGTCATCAACAGTCTGTATATGTAGAGTCATCAACAGTCTGTATATGAATATATGAAGAGTCATCAACAGTCTATATATGTAGAGTCATCAGCAGTCTGTATATGTAGAGTCATCAACAGTCTGTATATGAAGGGTCATCAACAGTCTATATATGAAGGGTCATCAACAGTCTATATATGAAGAGTCATCAACAGTCTATATATGAAGAGTCATCAACAATCCGTGCTTCTACACCTGCATTGCTTGCTGTTTTGGGTTTTAGGCTGGGTTTCTGTACAGCACTTTGAGATATCAGCTGATGTACGAAGGGCTATATAAATACATTTTATTTTATTTTATTTGTATATGAAGAGTCATCAACAGTCTTTATATGAAGAGTCATCAACAGTCTATATATGAAGAGTTATCAACAGTCTATATATGTAGGGTCACCAACAGTCTGTATATGAAGAGTCATCAACATTCTTTATATGAAGAGTTATCAACAGTCTGTACATGAAGAGTCATCAACAGTCTGTATATGAATATATGAAGAGTCATCAACAGTCTATATATGTAGAGTCATCAGCAGTCTGTATATGAAGAGTCTTAACAGTCTGTATATGAAGCGTAAGGGGAAGTCTATATATGAAGCGACATCAACAGTCTGTATATGAAGAGTCATGGCAGTCTATATATAAAGAGTCATCAACAGTGTGCATACAGTATGAAGAGTCATGGCAGTCTATATATGAAGAGTCACAACAGTCTGTATATGAAGGGTCATGGCAGTCTATATATAAAGAGTCATCAACAGTGTGCATACAGTATGAAGAGTCATGGCAGTCTATATGTGAAGAGTCATGGCAGTCTATATATGAAGGGTCAAGAACAAAATATGTTTCCTATACTCAACAAAGTCATTACTTCCTAATATGTGGTGCAAACACTTTATTAAGGTGTTTTTGAAAATGTTACAAGTTTTCATTATACCTGGTAAACAAATATATTCTGTCAGTGCCTGCAAAACAACAATACATCTTCATAATCATTCATTCAGCTGGATGTATAGGAAAAGGACCGAAACAGAGGCTCTATGTCCAGAGGCTGGGTCCAGAGGCTGGGTCCAGAGGCTCTATGTCCAGATGCTGGGTCCAGAGGCTCTATGTCCAGAGCCTGGGTCCAGAGGCTCTATGTCCAGAGACTGGGTCCAGAGGCTCTATGTCCAGAGACTGGGTCCAGAGGCTGGATCCAGAGGCTGGGTCCAGAGGCTCTATGTCTAGAGACTGGGTCTTGAGGCTGGGTCCAGCGGCTGGGTCCAGAGACTCTATGTCCAGAGACTGGGTCCAGAGACTCTATGTCCAGAGCCTGGGTCCAGAGACTCTATGTCCAGAGACTGGGTCCAGAGGCTCTATGTCCAGAGACTGGGTCCAGAGGCTGGATCCAGAGGCTGGGTCCAGAGGCTCTATGTCTAGAGACTGCGTCCAGAGGCGCTATGTCCAGAGGCTCTATGTCCAGAGGCTGGGTCCAGAGACTCTATGTCCAGAGACTCTATGTCCAGAGACTGGGTCCAGAGGCTCTATGTCCAGAGACTGGGTCCAGAGACTGGGTCCAGAGGCTGGGTCCAGAAGCTCTATGTCCAGAGGCTGGGTCCAGAGGCTGGGTCCAGAGGCTCTATGTCCAGAGGCTGGGTCCAGAGGCTCTATGTCAAGAGACTGGGTCCAGAGGCTCTATGTCCAGAGGCTGGGTCCAGAGGCTCTATGTCCAGAGACTGGGTCCAGAGGCTGGATCCAGAGGCTGGGTCCAGAGGCTCTATGTCGAGAGACTGGGTCCAGAGGCTCTATGTCCAGAGGCTCTATGTCCAAAGGCTGGGTCCAGAGACTGGGTCCAGAGACTGGGTCCAGAGGCTGGGTCCAGAGACTGGGTCCAGAGACTGGGTCCAGAGGCTGGGTCCAGAGACTGGGTCCAGAGACTGGGTCCAGAGGCTCTATGTCCAGAGACTGGGTCCAGAGACTCCATGTCCAGAGACTGGGTCTAGAGACTCTATGTCCAGAGCCTGGGTCCAGAGGCTGGGTCAAGAGGCTCTATGTCCAGAGGCTGGGTCCAGAGTCTGGGTGGAGAGGCTCTATGTCCAGAGACTGGGTCCAGAGGCTCTATGTCCAGAGGCTGGGTCTAGAGGCTCTATGTCCAGAGGCTGGGTCCAGAGGCTGGGTCCAGAGGCTCTATGTCCAGAGGCTGGGTCCAGAGGCTCTATGTCCAGAGCCTGGGTCCAGAGGCTCTATATCAAGAGACTGGGTCCAGAGGCTGGGTCCAGAGACTGGGTCCAGAGAAAGGGCCAGAGACTTTATGTCCAGAGGCTGGGTCCAGAGGCTGGGTCCAGAGACTTGGTCCAGAGACTGGGTCCAGAGACTCTATGTCCAGAGGCTGGGTCAGAGGCTCTATTTCCAGATACTGGGTCCAGAGACTGGGTCCAGAGACTGTGTCCAGAGACAAGGTCCAGAGACCGGGTCCAGAGACTCTATGTCCAGAGACTGGGTCCAGAGACTGGGTCCAGAGACTGGGTCCAGAGGCTCTATGTCGAGAGACTGGGTCCAGAGGCTCTATGTCCAGAGGCTCTATGTCCAAAGGCTGGGTCCAGAGACTGGGTCCAGAGACTGGGTCCAGAGGCTGGGTCCAGAGACTGGGTCCAGAGACTGGGTCCAGAGGCTGGGTCCAGAGACTGGGTCCAGAGACTGGGTCCAGAGGCTCTATGTCCAGAGACTGGGTCCAGAGACTCCATGTCCAGAGACTGGGTCTAGAGACTCTATGTCCAGAGCCTGGGTCCAGAGGCTGGGTCAAGAGGCTCTATGTCCAGAGGCTGGGTCCAGAGTCTGGGTGGAGAGGCTCTATGTCCAGAGACTGGGTCCAGAGGCTCTATGTCCAGAGGCTGGGTCTAGAGGCTCTATGTCCAGAGGCTGGGTCCAGAGGCTGGGTCCAGAGGCTCTATGTCCAGAGGCTGGGTCCAGAGGCTCTATGTCCAGAGCCTGGGTCCAGAGGCTCTATATCAAGAGACTGGGTCCAGAGGCTGGGTCCAGAGACTGGGTCCAGAGAAAGGGCCAGAGACTTTATGTCCAGAGGCTGGGTCCAGAGGCTGGGTCCAGAGACTTGGTCCAGAGACTGGGTCCAGAGACTCTATGTCCAGAGGCTGGGTCAGAGGCTCTATTTCCAGATACTGGGTCCAGAGACTGGGTCCAGAGACTGTGTCCAGAGACAAGGTCCAGAGACCGGGTCCAGAGACTCTATGTCCAGAGACTGGGTCCAGAGACTGGGTCCAGAGACTGGGTCCAGAGGCTCTATGTCCAGAGACTGGGTCCAGAGGGTCTATGTCCAGAGACTGGGTCCAGAGACTGGGTCCAGAGGCTCTATGTCCATAGACTGGGTCCAGAGGCTCTATGTCCATAGACTGGGTCCAGAGGCTCTATGTCCATAGACTGGGTCCAGAGACTGGGTCCAGAGGCTGGGTCCAGAGGCTGGGTCCAGAGGCTGGTTAGAGAGGCTGGGTCCAGAGGCTCTATGTCCAGAGACAGGGTCCAGAGGCTGGGTCCAGAGACTCTATGTCCAGAGACTCTATGTCCAGAGACTGGGTCCAGAGGCTCTATGTCCATAGACTGGGTCCAGAGGCTCTATGTCCATAGACTGGGTCCAGAGGCTCTATGTCCATAGACTGGGTCCAGAGACTGGGTCCAGAGGCTGGGTCCAGAGGCTGGGTCCAGAGTCTGGGTAGAGAGGCTGGGTCCAGAGGCTCTATGTCCAGAGACTGGGTCTAGAGACTCTATGTCCAGAGCCTGGGTCCAGAGGCTGGGTCAAGAGGCTCTATGTCCAGAGGCTGGGTCCAGAGTCTGGGTGGAGAGGCTCTATGTCCAGAGACTGGGTCCAGAGGCTCTATGTCCAGAGGCTGGGTCTAGAGGCTCTATGTCCAGAGGCTGGGTCCAGAGGCTGGGTCCAGAGGCTCTATGTCCAGAGGCTGGGTCCAGAGGCTCTATGTCCAGAGCCTGGGTCCAGAGGCTCTATATCAAGAGACTGGGTCCAGAGGCTGGGTCCAGAGACTGGGTCCAGAGAAAGGGCCAGAGACTTTATGTCCAGAGGCTGGGTCCAGAGGCTGGGTCCAGAGACTTGGTCCAGAGACTGGGTCCAGAGACTCTATGTCCAGAGGCTGGGTCAGAGGCTCTATTTCCAGATACTGGGTCCAGAGACTGGGTCCAGAGACTGTGTCCAGAGACAAGGTCCAGAGACCGGGTCCAGAGACTCTATGTCCAGAGACTGGGTCCAGAGACTGGGTCCAGAGACTGGGTCCAGAGGCTCTATGTCGAGAGACTGGGTCCAGAGGCTCTATGTCCAGAGGCTCTATGTCCAAAGGCTGGGTCCAGAGACTGGGTCCAGAGACTGGGTCCAGAGGCTGGGTCCAGAGACTGGGTCCAGAGACTGGGTCCAGAGGCTGGGTCCAGAGACTGGGTCCAGAGACTGGGTCCAGAGGCTCTATGTCCAGAGACTGGGTCCAGAGACTCCATGTCCAGAGACTGGGTCTAGAGACTCTATGTCCAGAGCCTGGGTCCAGAGGCTGGGTCAAGAGGCTCTATGTCCAGAGGCTGGGTCCAGAGTCTGGGTGGAGAGGCTCTATGTCCAGAGACTGGGTCCAGAGGCTCTATGTCCAGAGGCTGGGTCTAGAGGCTCTATGTCCAGAGGCTGGGTCCAGAGGCTGGGTCCAGAGGCTCTATGTCCAGAGGCTGGGTCCAGAGGCTCTATGTCCAGAGCCTGGGTCCAGAGGCTCTATATCAAGAGACTGGGTCCAGAGGCTGGGTCCAGAGACTGGGTCCAGAGAAAGGGCCAGAGACTTTATGTCCAGAGGCTGGGTCCAGAGGCTGGGTCCAGAGACTTGGTCCAGAGACTGGGTCCAGAGACTCTATGTCCAGAGGCTGGGTCAGAGGCTCTATTTCCAGATACTGGGTCCAGAGACTGGGTCCAGAGACTGTGTCCAGAGACAAGGTCCAGAGACCGGGTCCAGAGACTCTATGTCCAGAGACTGGGTCCAGAGACTGGGTCCAGAGACTGGGTCCAGAGGCTCTATGTCCAGAGACTGGGTCCAGAGGGTCTATGTCCAGAGACTGGGTCCAGAGACTGGGTCCAGAGGCTCTATGTCCATAGACTGGGTCCAGAGGCTCTATGTCCATAGACTGGGTCCAGAGGCTCTATGTCCATAGACTGGGTCCAGAGACTGGGTCCAGAGGCTGGGTCCAGAGGCTGGGTCCAGAGGCTGGTTAGAGAGGCTGGGTCCAGAGGCTCTATGTCCAGAGACAGGGTCCAGAGGCTGGGTCCAGAGACTCTATGTCCAGAGACTCTATGTCCAGAGACTGGGTCCAGAGGCTCTATGTCCATAGACTGGGTCCAGAGGCTCTATGTCCATAGACTGGGTCCAGAGGCTCTATGTCCATAGACTGGGTCCAGAGACTGGGTCCAGAGGCTGGGTCCAGAGGCTGGGTCCAGAGTCTGGGTAGAGAGGCTGGGTCCAGAGGCTCTATGTCCAGAGACTGGGTCTAGAGACTCTATGTCCAGAGCCTGGGTCCAGAGGCTGGGTCAAGAGGCTCTATGTCCAGAGGCTGGGTCCAGAGTCTGGGTGGAGAGGCTCTATGTCCAGAGACTGGGTCCAGAGGCTCTATGTCCAGAGGCTGGGTCTAGAGGCTCTATGTCCAGAGGCTGGGTCCAGAGGCTGGGTCCAGAGGCTCTATGTCCAGAGGCTGGGTCCAGAGGCTCTATGTCCAGAGCCTGGGTCCAGAGGCTCTATATCAAGAGACTGGGTCCAGAGGCTGGGTCCAGAGACTGGGTCCAGAGAAAGGGCCAGAGACTTTATGTCCAGAGGCTGGGTCCAGAGGCTGGGTCCAGAGACTTGGTCCAGAGACTGGGTCCAGAGACTCTATGTCCAGAGGCTGGGTCAGAGGCTCTATTTCCAGATACTGGGTCCAGAGACTGGGTCCAGAGACTGTGTCCAGAGACAAGGTCCAGAGACCGGGTCCAGAGACTCTATGTCCAGAGACTGGGTCCAGAGACTGGGTCCAGAGACTGGGTCCAGAGGCTCTATGTCCAGAGACTGGGTCCAGAGGGTCTATGTCCAGAGACTGGGTCCAGAGACTGGGTCCAGAGGCTCTATGTCCATAGACTGGGTCCAGAGGCTCTATGTCCATAGACTGGGTCCAGAGGCTCTATGTCCATAGACTGGGTCCAGAGACTGGGTCCAGAGGCTGGGTCCAGAGGCTGGGTCCAGAGGCTGGTTAGAGAGGCTGGGTCCAGAGGCTCTATGTCCAGAGACAGGGTCCAGAGGCTGGGTCCAGAGACTCTATGTCCAGAGACTCTATGTCCAGAGACTGGGTCCAGAGGCTCTATGTCCATAGACTGGGTCCAGAGGCTCTATGTCCATAGACTGGGTCCAGAGGCTCTATGTCCATAGACTGGGTCCAGAGACTGGGTCCAGAGGCTGGGTCCAGAGGCTGGGTCCAGAGTCTGGGTAGAGAGGCTGGGTCCAGAGGCTCTATGTCCATAGACTGGGTCCAGAGGCTCTATGTCCATAGACTGGGTCCAGAGACTGGGTCCAGAGGCTGGGTCCAGAGACTCTATGTCCAGAGGCTGGGTCCAGAGGCTGGGTCCAGAGGCTGGTTCCAGAGGCTCTATGTCCAGAGACAGGGTCCAGAGGCTGGGTCCAGAGACTCTATGTCCAGAGACTGGGTCCAGAGACTGGGTCCAGAGGCTCTATGTCCAGAGGCTGTGTCCAATGGCTGGGTCCAGAGGCTGGGTCCAGAGACTATGTCCAGCGACTGAGTCCAGAGGCTCTATGTCCAGAGACGGGGTCCAGAGGCTCTATGTGCAGAGTCTGGGTCCAGAGGGTCTATGTCCAGAGACTGGATCCAGAGGCTCTATGTCCAGAGACTGGGTCCAGAGACTGGGTCCAGAGGCTCTATGTCCAGAGGCTGGGTCCAGAGGCTCTATGTCCAGAGCCTGGGTCCAGAGGCTCTATGTCAAGAGACTGGGTCCAGAGGCTCTATGTCCAGAGGCTGGGTCCAGAGGCTGGGTCCAGAGACTGTGTCCAGAGACAAGGTCCAGAGACCGGGTCCAGAGACTCTATGTCCAGAGACTGGGTCCAGAGACTGGGTCCAGAGACTGGGTCCAGAGGCTCTATGTCCAGAGACTGGGTCCAGAGGGTCTATGTCCAGAGACTGGGTCCAGGGACTGGGTCCAGAGGCTCTATGTCCAGAGGCTGGGTCCAGAGTCTGGGTGGAGAGGCTCTATGTCCAGAGACTGGGTCCAGAGGCTCTATGTCCAGAGGCTGGGTCTAGAGGCTCTATGTCCAGAGGCTGGGTCCAGAGGCTGGGTCCAGAGGCTCTATGTCCAGAGGCTGGGTCCAGAGGCTCTATGTCCAGAGCCTGGGTCCAGAGGCTCTATATCAAGAGACTGGGTCCAGAGGCTCTATGTCCAGAGGCTGGGTCCAGAGGCTCTATGTCCAGAGACTGGGTCCAGAGGCTGGATCCAGAGGCTGGGTCCAGAGGCTCTATGTCTAGAGACTGCGTCCAGAGGCGCTATGTCGAGAGACTGGGTCCAGAGGCTCTATGTCCAGAGGCTCTATGTCCAGAGGATGGGTCCAGAGACTGGGTCCAGATGCTGGGTCCAGAGGCTGGGTCCAGAGACTGGGTCCAGAGACTGGGTCCAGAGGTTGGGTCCAGAGACTGGGTCCAGAGACTGGGTCCAGAGGCTCTATGTCCAGAGACTGGGTCCAGAGACTCCATGTCCAGAGACTGGGTCTAGAGACTCTATGTCCAGAGACTGGGTCCAGAGGCTGGGTCAAGAGACTCTATGTCCAGAGGCTGGGTCCAGAGTCTGGGTCCAGGGGCTCTATGTCCAGAGACTGGGTCCAGAGACTGGGTCCAGAGGCTCTATGTCCAGAGACTGGGTCCAGGGGCTCTATGTCCAGAGACTGGGTCCAGAGACTGGGTCCAGAGGCTCTATGTCCAGAGAATGGGTCCAGAGGCTGGGTCCAGAGGCTTGGTCCAGAGGCTCTATGTCCAGAGACTGGGTCCAGGGGCTCTATGTCTAGAGACTGGGGCCAGAGACAGGGTCCAGATACTCTATCTCCAGAGACTGGGTCCAGGGGCTCTATGTCCAGAGACTGGGTCCAGAGGCTCTATGTCCAGAGACTGGGTCCAGAGGCTCTATGTCCAGAGTCTGGGTCCAGAGGCTCTATGTCAAGAGACTGGGTCCAGAGACTGGGTCCAGAGGCTCTATGTCCAGAGGCTGGGTCCAGAGACTGGGTCCAGAGGCTCTATGTCCAGAGACTGGGTCCAGACACTGGGTCCAGAGGCTCCCTAGTTCAGAGACTGGGTCCAGAGGCTCTATGTCCAGAGGCTGGGTCCAGAGACTGGGTACAGAGACTGGGTCCAGAGACTGGGTCCAGAGGCTCTATGTCCAGAGACTGGGTCCAGAGACTCTATGTCCAGAGACTGGGTCCAGAGACTGGGTCCAGAGGCTCTATGTCCAGAGACTGGGTCCAGAGGCTGGGTCCAGAGACTGGGTCCAGAGAAAGGGCCAGAGACTTTATGTCCAGAGGCTGGGTCCAGAGGCTGGGTCCAGAGACTTGGTCCAGAGACTGGGTCCAGAGACTCTATGTCCAGAGGCTGGGTCAGAGGCTCTATTTCCAGATACTGGGTCCAGAGACTGGGTCCAGAGACTGTGTCCAGAGACAAGGTCCAGAGACCGGGTCCAGAGACTCTATGTCCAGAGACTGGGTCCAGAGACTGGGTCCAGAGACTGGGTCCAGAGGCTCTATGTCCAGAGACTGGGTCCAGAGGGTCTATGTCCAGAGACTGGGTCCAGAGACTGGGTCCAGAGGCTCTATGTCCATAGACTGGGTCCAGAGGCTCTATGTCCATAGACTGGGTCCAGAGGCTCTATGTCCATAGACTGGGTCCAGAGACTGGGTCCAGAGGCTGGGTCCAGAGGCTGGGTCCAGAGGCTGGTTAGAGAGGCTGGGTCCAGAGGCTCTATGTCCAGAGACAGGGTCCAGAGGCTGGGTCCAGAGACTCTATGTCCAGAGACTCTATGTCCAGAGACTGGGTCCAGAGGCTCTATGTCCATAGACTGGGTCCAGAGGCTCTATGTCCATAGACTGGGTCCAGAGGCTCTATGTCCATAGACTGGGTCCAGAGACTGGGTCCAGAGGCTGGGTCCAGAGGCTGGGTCCAGAGTCTGGGTAGAGAGGCTGGGTCCAGAGGCTCTATGTCCAGAGACAGGGTCCAGAGGCTGGGTCCTGAGACTCTATGTCCAGAGGCTGGGTCCAGAGGCTGGGTCCAGAGACTCTATGTCCAGAGGCTGGGTCCAGAGGCTGGGTCCAGAGGCTGGTTCCAGAGGCTCTATGTCCAGAGACAGGGTCCAGAGGCTGGGTCCAGAGACTCTATGTCCAAAGACTGGGTCCAGAGACTGGGTCCAGAGGCTCTATGTCCAGAGGCTGGGTCCAATGGCTGGGTCCAGAGGCTGGGTCCAGAGACTATGTCCAGCGACTGAGTCCAGAGGCTCTATGTCCAGAGACTGGGTCCAGAGGCTCTATGTGCAGAGTCTGGGTCCAGAGGCTCTATGTCCAGAGACTGGATCCAGAGGCTCTATGTCCAGAGACTGGGTCCAGAGACTGGGTCCAGAGGCTCTATGTCCAGAGGCTGGGTCCAGAGGCTCTATGTCCAGAGCCTGGGTCCAGAGGCTCTATGTCAAGAGACTGGGTCCAGAGGCTCTATGTCCAGAGACTGGGTCCAGAGGCTCTACGTCCAGAGACTGGGTCCAGAGACTGGGTCCAGAGACTGGGTCCAGAGGCTCTATGTCCAGAGACTGGGTCCAGAGGCTCTATGTCCAGAGACTGGGTCCAGAGACTGGGTCCAGAGACTCTATGTCCAGAGACTGGGTCCAGAGGCTCTATGTCCAGAGACTGGGTCCAGAGGCTCTATGTCCAGAGACTGGGTCCAGAGACTGGGTCCAGAGGCTCTATGTCCAGAGACTGGGTCCAGAGGCTCTATGTCCAGAGACTGGGTCCTGAGGCTCTATGTCCAGAGACTGGGTCCAGAGACTGGGTCCAGAGGCTCTATGTCCAGAGACTGGGTCCAGAGGCTCTATGTCCAGAGACTGGGTCCAGAGGCTGGGTCCAAAGGCTCTATGTCCAGAGACTGGGTCCAGAGTCTCTATGTCCAGAGACTGGGTCCAGAGGCTCTATGTCCAGAGACTGGGTCTTGACAAAATTATTTCTTAAGGGAGCGGGGATGCTCATTTGCATAACAATTATGGGAACTGCATGGGATTACTTTTTCTATCAGCACTAGAGAAAGAGAGAGGGCGAGAGAGGGAGAGAGAGGGAATAAGCTACGCAATGTTTAAAAATAGCATAGCCTACATTTGCAACAGTGCAATCTAATTTTAGAGTGAGAGAGAGGGAGAAAGGGAGAGTGAGAGAGAGAGAAAGAAAACAAGAGAGAAGAAAGAAAGAAAGAAAGAAAGAAAGAGAGAGAGAGAGAGAGAGAGAGAGAGAGAGAGAGATAAGAAAGAGAGAGAGCAGAGAGTGAAAGAGGGAGAGAGAGAGCCGAGAGAGAAAGAGGGAGAGAGAGAGCAGAGAGAGAGAGAGAGAGAGAAAGAAAGAAACACAGCTCATCACAGCACAGCACTGACCTCTGGTCTAGGGTCAGGCAGAACACTGTCCTTCAGAGAAGTACACCACATGATGCAGTCTACACCATGTATCATTCAGATCATCAGCCTACATATGCAGATGTAACTGTTATGTTTGTTCCTTATATAATGACAAACCGGGGCGTAGGTTTAACTACTTTTAATGAACATATACTTCAGCTAGAAAACTCCATGTTTAGCCATGCAAGGCATTCTTCAACCATCCGCCTAGCCCGCATAGCCTGCTGGGTAACGCAGTCAAATGTTATTAACACATAACAACACAGCAACCTTTGGCAAAGGACACCTATAACTATCAATGATTGGACAGGTGCACCAGCAACTGCATCTAATATGCAGACTACTGGGCTAGACAGACCCTTTAATTCATAAACACACACACACGAAACACACTAAACACACACTAAACACACACGAAACACACACTAAACACACACTAAACACACACTAAACACACACTAAACACACACGAAACACACACTAAACACACACGAAACACACACGAAACACACACGAAACACACACGAAACACACACGAAACACACACGAAACACACACGAAACACACACGAAACACACACGAAACACACACGAAACACACACGAAACACACACTAAACACACACGAAACACACACTAAACACACACGAAACACACACTAAACACACACGAAACACACACGAAACACACACTAAACACACACGAAACACACACGAAACACACACTAAACACACACTAAACACACACTAAACACACACTAAACACACACTAAACACACACTAAACACACACTAAACACACACGAAACACACACGAAACACACACGAAACACACGAAACACACACTAAACACACACGAAACACACACTAAACACACACTAAACACACACGAAACACACATGAAACACACACTAAACACACACTAAACACACACGAAACACACACTAAACACACACTAAACACACACTAAACACACACTAAACACACACTAAACACACACTAAACACACACTAAACACACACGAAACACACACTAAACACACACTAAACACACACTAAACACACACTAAACACACACTAAACACACACTAAACACACACTAAACACACACTAAACACACACGAAACACACACGAAACACACACTAAACACACACGAAACACACACTAAACACACACGAAACACACACGAAACACACACGAAACACACACGAAACACACACGAAACACACACGAAACACACACTAAACACACACGAAACACACACTAAACACACACTAAACACACACTAAACACACACTAAACACACACTAAACACACACGAAACACACACGAAACACACACGAAACACACACTAAACACACACGAAACACACACTAAACACACACTAAACACACACTAAACACACACTAAACACACACGAAACACACACGAAACACACACGAAACACACACTAAACACACACTAAACACACACTAAACACACACTAAACACACACGAAACACACACGAAACACACACTAAACACACACTAAACACACACTAAACACACACTAAACACACACTAAACACACACTAAACACACACGAAACACACACTAAACACACACTAAACACACACTAAACACACACTAAACACACACTAAACACACACTAAACACACACGAAACACACACGAAACACACACTAAACACACACTAAACACACACTAAACACACACTAAACACACACGAAACACACACGAAACACACACGAAACACACACTAAACACACACTAAACACACACGAAACACACACTAAACACACACTAAACACACACGAAACACACACGAAACACACACTAAACACACACTAAACACACACTAAACACACACGAAACACACACGAAACACACACTAAACACACACGAAACACACACTAAACACACACTAAACACACACTAAACACACACGAAACACACACGAAACACACACTAAACACACACGAAACACACACTAAACACACACGAAACACACACGAAACACACACTAAACACACACTAAACACACACTAAACACACACGAAACACACACGAAACACACACGAAACACACACGAAACACACACGAAACACACACGAAACACACACGAAACACACACGAAACACACACTAAACACACACTAAACACACACGAAACACACACGAAACACACACGAAACACACACGAAACACACACGAAACACACACGAAACACACACTAAACACACACGAAACACACACGAAACACACACGAAACACACACTAAACACACACTAAACACACACTAAACACACACTAAACACACACGAAACACACACTAAACACACACTAAACACACACTAAACACACACTAAACACACACGTACAAGGGGTTGCAGATTGTATTGTACTTATTTTTAGTTCAACCTTATTCCCTTCTTATTGATTTGTTGACAACTATTCTTAATTTTGTTGCCATTGGTATTATTGCTCCTCTTCCACCCCAGCTGCCAAACTAACCCTGATTCAGATGACCATCCTACCCATGATAGATTACGGAGACATAATTTATATACCGGCAGGTAAGGTTGCTCTCGAGCGGCTGGATGTTCTTTACCATTCGGCCATCAGATTTGCCACCAATGCTCCTTATAGGAAGCATCACTGCACTCTATACTCCTCAGTAAACTGGTCATCAGGTACCTACTACAGCCCTCATCCTCCACATACAACACCCGTTCTGTCAGTCACATTCAGTCACATTCTGTTAAAGGTCCCCAAAGATGAAAATATAGAAAAAATCATTATAATTTAATGCACTTTAAACCCAAGAGCTGAGCCCAGAAACAAGCCCTCTCAGTCAGCTGGTGTTGGACCTAACCAACCAAACTGACACCAGCACTGCTTCGGAAAAAAAAGTATTAAAATAAACAAAATCATGAACCAATCAAATTACTCATATTTATAAAATTGGAAAAACGAAACAAAATCTCAAAGCCGAATAAATTGCTATCTGGCCCTAAACAGGGAATATGAATTGGCTGATTATCTGTAACGGTTGTCTTCTTCCTCCTCCTCTGAGGAGGAGTAGGAAGGAGGACCAAAATGCAGCGTGGTATGAATCCATAATGTAATTTAATGGAAAAATTAATACAAAATACAAAAGAACAAGAGAATCGAAATGAAA
Source organism: Oncorhynchus mykiss (assembly GCF_057628025.1). NCBI lineage: Eukaryota > Metazoa > Chordata > Actinopteri > Salmoniformes > Salmonidae > Oncorhynchus > Oncorhynchus mykiss. Next base: position 46,201,874 of record NC_143045.1, on the reverse strand, counting down.
ACCGAAACTGTCCCGAATGGTGCAAACACCATGGGGAAAAAACATACAACATTATACAATCCATGTACACAAACAACAAGTGTGCGGTTCAAATTGGCAAAAAACACACATTTCTTTCCACAGGGCCGTGCAGTGAGACGGGATAAAGCTTCAACTCCAGCCTCTTCAACATATATATCAACGAATTGGCGAGGGCACTAGAACAGTCTGCAGCACCCGGCCTACTAGAATCTGAAGTCAAATGTCTACTGTTTTCTGAAGATCTGGTACCTCTGTCCCCAACCAAGGAGGGCCTATAGCAGCACCTAGATCTTCTGCACAGATTCTGTCAGACCTGGGCCCTGACAGTAAATCTCAGTAAGACAAAAAATAATGGTCTTCCAAAAAAATGTCCAGTTCCCAGGACCATGACACCATGACATCTAGACACCGTTGCCTGAGAAAACTATACGTTGCACAGAAAACTATACATATCTCGGCCTAAACATCAGCACCACAGGTCACTTCCACAAAGCTGTGAACGATCTGAGAGACAAGGCAAGAAGAGCCTTCTATGCCATCAAAAGGAACACAAAATTCAACTTACCAATTAGGATCTGGCTAAAAATACTTGAATCAGTTATAGAACCCATTGCCATTCATGGTTGTGAAGTCTGGGGTCCGCTCATCAACCAAGAATTCACAAAATGGGACAAACACCAAATTGAGACTGTATGCAGATTTTTGCAAAAATATCCTCTGTTATAACGTAGAACACGAAATAATGCATGCAGAGCAGAATTAGGCTGATACCCGATAATTATTGAAATACAGAAAAGAGCCGTTAAATTCTACAAAAACCTAAATTGAAGTGATTCCCAAACCTTCCATAACAAAGCCATCACCTACAGAGAGATGAACCTGGAGAAGAGTCCCCTAAGCAAGCTGGTCCTGGGGCTCTGTTCACAAACAGACCCAACAGAGCCCCAGGACAGCAACACAATTAGATCCAAACAAATCATGAGAAAAACTAAAAGATAATTACTTGACACATTGGAAAGAATTAACATATCAACAGAGCAAACTAGAATGCTATTTGGCCATAAACAGAGAGTACACAGTGGCAGAATACCTGACCACTGTGACTGACCCAAACTTAAGGAAAGCTTTGACTATGTACAGACTCAGTGAGCATAGCCTTGCTATTGAGAAAGGCCGCCGTAGGCAGACAAGAAGACAGGCTGTGTGCACACTGCCCACAAAATGAAGTGGAAACTGAGCTGTACTTCCTAACCTCCTGCCAAATGTATGACCATGTTAGAGACACATATTTCCCTCAGATTACACAGATCCACAAAGAATTCAAAAACAAACCTGATTTTGACACACTCCCATATCTACTGGGTGAAATACCACAGACCACAGTGTGCCATCACAGCAGCAAGATTTGTGACCTGTTGCCAAAAGAAAAGGTCAACCAGTGAAGAACAAACACCATAGTAAATACAACTCAAATTTGTGTTTATTTATTTTCCGTTTTGTACTTTAACCATTTGTACATCGTTACAACACTGTACATATATATAATATGACATTTGAAATGTCTTTATTATTTTGGAACTTCTGTCAGTGTAATATTTACTATAATTGTTTTTGTTTACTTCACTTTTGTTTGTGATCTACTTCACTTGCTTTGGCAATGTTGACAAATGTTTTCCATGCCAATAAAGCCATTAAATTGATATTATTTACTAAGGCATGACTATAGAGTATTCATAATGTATGAAGGCTTAAATAGTTGATTCATCATTTATTAAGGAATAACTATAGTTTATTCATCATTTATTCATTTATTAAGGCATAACTATAGTTTATTAATAATTTATTAAGGCATAACTATAGTTTATTCATCATTTCCCAAGACATGACTATAGTTTATTAATCATTTACTAAGGCATGACAATACAATGGCATTTCAATTGCTATAACAATAAAACAGAACAAGTTTCCCGACACAAAAACACTCCAGATTAGTCTCAAATCTAAATCACAGTCGTAAGAATAGTTGATGAAACGTTGCTGTAGAGAAAGTTCTCCCCACTAGAGAAGAGGGATGTGGTCTCTCTGTAAAGGCTCTCTGTCCCAGTGAATGATCCCAAGCCCTGCCCATTCCGAGGTTCAGATCACATGAGTCAGAGTCGGATGTCCTGCCTGGAGTGTAGAACCAAGTCAGCTTCAACTTTACAACAGTGAGAAGGCAATGATTTACAATGCGCGCTGTCACTCCTGTTTCATGGCAAAATCGGTCAACTCTCGAAAGTTAATCTGTGCAGTTATTTGAGTTTCGCTCAAGATACGTTTTTAGCTGTTCTCTTTGTGTTTCTTTTTGGAAAAGTTACAGATACAGTTGGGTAGATATGCACGTTGTTATATTAGCTAGTGTGTCTTTCCGAAACAGCAGAAAGAAGAGTACACTTTTCGGAGATTACAATAGTTAGCACGTATATTAGCACGCCATATTGTTGGGAGAAAATACATTCACAATAAATTAACAACCTCATCGAATTTACTTTTGGAAGAATTTACTTTTGGAAGTTGGATGATTTGAGGTTTCAAGTTTCGTTCTGAAGAAAACTTTGCATTGATTTTGGCTCTTTGAATCTTTTCTATACATTTTTTTCTCGAGCAAATACGTTTTGTATTGTTTTTGGAATAACCATGGATCCCAGCCAGCACAACCCTCCAGCCGGTCACCAGATAGTCCATGTCCGGGGAGACTCGGAGACTGATCTGGAGGCCCTTTTCAACGCTGTTATGAACCCGAAAAACACAATCGTCCCTGCCTCCGTCCCCATGAGGATGAGAAAGCTACCCGATTCCTTCTTCAACCCGCCTGAGCCAAAGTCCCACTCCAGACAAGTAAGACATTAGAGACCACCCTCACACACACAACCCACCTACTAGGCCCACGACACTTTACTGACTAGTAGAGGAAAACCTTTTGTGTCGTTTTACACTTACGCACACATGTTACTACTCGGGAGTGTCCTACAACTCCAGACAAAAGCGGGAGGTTTAAAACATATTTAAAAGTCGCCAAAGTTCAGGAGCATGTCTTTAACTAATTCAACTGATTGAGAAGTTATCTTCTATTTCCTAAATACAGACCAATCAACAACTGAGCACGGTAACCTTTGAGGGAGTTGTTGATTAACGTTTAAAGTGTTATTACTATAGTAGTGCGTGCTGTGTGCATGGATTACAGTATTATACTTTTAAAATTAGTTATTTGAAGTTAGTACACAAGTTCTGGTTGCAAGTTGTAGTTGCAAAAGTGATATGAGTTATTTTATAAAAAAACTATTTTTTTGTGTTGCCTAAATAAGCTTATTAATATACAGTACCACTATAAAATATACATGATTCATTTTAAGATTGATTAAAGGTGTAACTTGTGATGTTTGTAAATTTGAACAAAATGTCCTGTGATCAAAAAATGGACTGTAGGCTTATATTTACTTCGATAGCAACAGATACGTTTGTGTAGAAGTGGATGCTGCCAGCGCGGTTTGTGAAACAATGTAGCATATTTATCTAGGAATACGGTTACAAAATCATATGCTGGTTTTTGAATCACTCAATCCTATTGACAATTTCTTCTTTTTAGTTTCTGATCTTTGGTAAAAGAGTTGAGCTAACTACATTTCGCAGTAGCTTGGAGGTAGTTCACTAGTTAATAGCCTTTTTTTTGCCATGGAGTGGTAGAGCTAACTACTGGAACTACAAACCACTTTTTCTTCTCCAAAAATATAAAAAAATATGGGTGAAGTAGGCAGTCATTTCCTTTATTTTTTGTCATCAGACCTGCCTAATTCTCACTTGAAACATTCTTGTTGTTTTTAATAGACTACATTATACATTCTGTTAAAATATAACCCCAAAAGTTATCTCTTCTTCTAATTTTTTTGTCTGTGACATGTTAGATTTATATATGATAATTTTTCACTAAGTAGTTCGGATGTAGTGGACTACTTTTTCAAAGTAACTATAGTTCAGTAAACTGTATTTTTGGTATTGGCTTTAGGGGCGGCAGGTGAGGTTAGAGTATTGGGCCAGTAACCAAAAGGCTGCTGGTTCGAATACCTGAGCTGACAAGGTGAAACATCTGTCCATGTGCCCGTGAGCAAGGCACTTAACCCTAATTGCTCCAGGGGCACTGTACAACGGTGAAGGTGGCCGTGACCCCACTCCCTGTGGATGTCTCAGGGGCAGTTGGGATATGGTGATCGTGGCCGTGACCCCACTCCCTGTGGATGTCTCAGGGGGAGTTGGGATATGGTGACCGTGGCCGTGACCCCACTCCCTGTGGATGTCTCAGGGGGAGTTGAGATATGGTGACCGTGGCCGTGACCCCACTCTCTGTGGGTGTCTCAGGGGGAGTTGGGATATGGTGACCCTGGCCGTGACCCCACTCCCTGTGGATGTCTCAGGGGGAGTTGGGATATGGTGACCCTGGCCATGACCCCACTCTCTGTGGATGTCTCAGGGGGAGTTGGGATATGGTGACCCTGGCCGTGACCCCACTCCCTGTGGATGTCTCAGGGGGAGTTGGGATATGGTGACCCTGGCCGTGACCCCACTCTCTGTGGATGTCTCAGGGGGAGTTGGGATATGGTGACCCTGGCCGTGACCCCACTCCCTGTGGATGTCTCAGGGGGAGTTGGGATATGGTGACCCTGGCCGTGACCCCACTCCCTGTGGATGTCTCAGGGGGAGTTGGGATATGGTGACCCTGGCCGTGACCCCACTCCCTGTGGATGTCTCAGGGGGAGTTGGGATATGGTGACCCTGGCCGTGACCCCACTCTCTGTGGATGTCTCAGGGGGAGTTGGGATATGGTGACCGTGGCCGTGACCCCACTCCCTGTGGATATCTCAGGGGGAGTTGGGATATGGTGACCCTGGCCGTGACCCCACTCCCTGTGGATGTCTCAGGGGGAGTTGGGATATGGTGACCGTGGCCGTGACCCCACTCTCTGTGGATGTCTCAGGGGGAGTTGGGATATGGTGACCCTGGCCGTGACCCCACTCCCTGTGGATGTCTCAGGGGGAGTTGGGATATGGTGACCCTGGCCGTGACCCCACTCCCTGTGGATGTCTCAGGGGGAGTTGGCATATGGTGACCCTGGCCGTGACCCCACTCCCTGTGGATGTCTCAGGGGGAGTTGGGATATGGTGACCCTGGCCGTGACCCCACTCTCTGTGGATGTCTCAGGGGGAGTTGGGATATGGTGACCCTTGCCGTGACCCCACTCTCTGTGGATGTCTCAGGGGGAGTTGGGATATGGTGACCCTGGCCGTGACCCCACTCCCTGTGGATGTCTCAGGGGGAGTTGGGATATGGTGACCCTGGCCGTGACCCCACTCCCTGTGGGTGTCTCAGGGGGAGTTGGGATATGGTGACCCTGGCCGTGACCCTACTCCCTGTGGGTGTCTCAGGGGGAGTTGGGATATGGTGACCCTGGCCGTGACCCCACTCCCTGTGGGTGTCTCAGGGGGAGTTGGGATATGGTGACCCTGGCCGTGACCCCACTCTCTGTGGGTGTCTCAGGGGGAGTTGGGATATGGTGACCCTGGCCGTGACCCCACTCTCTGTGGATGTCTCAGGGGGAGTTGGGATATGGTGACCCTGGCCGTGACCCCACTCCCTGTGGATGTCTCAGGAGGAGTTGGGATATGGTGACCCTGGCTGTGACCCCACTCCCTGTGGATGTCTCAGGGGGAGTTGGGATATGGTGACCCTGGCGGTGACCCCACTCCCTGTGGGTGTCTCAGGGGGAGTTGGGATATGGTGACCCTGGCCGTGACCCCACTCCCTGTGGATGTCTCAGGGGGAGTTGGGATATGGTGACCCTGGCCGTGACCCCACTCCCTGTGGATGTCTCAGGGGGAGTTGGGATATGGTGACCCTGACTGTGACCCCACTCCCTGTGGATGTCTCAGGGGGAGTTGGGATATGGTGACCCTGGCCGTGACCCCACTCCCTGTGGGTGTCTCAGGGGGAGTTGGGATATGGTGACCCTGGCCGTGACCCCACTCCCTGTGGATGTCTCAGGGGGAGTTGGGATATGGTGACCCTGGCCGTGACCCCACTCTCTGTGGATGTCTCAGGGGGAGTTGGGATATGGTGACCCTGGCCGTGACCCCACTCCCTGTGGATGTCTCAGGGGGAGTTGGGATATGGTGACCCTGACCGTGACCCCACTCCCTGTGGATGTCTCAGGGGGAGTTGGGATATGGAAGAAACACATTTCCATTACACACTGTGTGTAACAGGACAATATTAAAGTATATTTATAGTAACTTCTTCCAGTGTGATAGCTGGTAGCTTGGTAAACTGTATTCTCCTCTCTCGCCCTCCTGTCCTCTCTTCCTCTCCTCTCTCCCCCTCCTCTCTCCACTCTTCCCCTCCTCTCTCCCCTCCTCATCCCCCCTCATCTCCTCTCCTTCCTACCTCCACCCAGGCTAGCACAGATGCAGTTACGGCTGGTGCCCTCGCCCCCCACCATGTGCGTGCCCACTCATCTCCGGCCTCTCTACAGCTAGGGGCAGTGTCACCCCTGTTGGGCATGGTCCCAGCGGGCGCGCCTCCATCAAACCTCCGACAGTCGTCCTATGAGATCCCAGATGACATGCCCCTGCCCCCAGGTTGGGAGGTGGCTCAGACCCCCTCTGGACAGAGATACTTCCTCAAGTAAGTTTAAAAACAACACTGTAATAACACACTATGTAGGCTGCATCCTTTCTGGTTGTATCACCGCCTGGTGCGGCAACTGCACTGCCCACAACCACAGGGCTCTCCAGAGGGTGGTGTGGTTTGCCCAACGCATCACTGGGGGCACATTGCCTGCCTTGCAGGACACCTATAGCACCTGATATCACAGGAAGGCCATAAAGATCATCAAGGACAACAACCACCCTAGCCACTGCCTGTTCACCCTGCTATCATCCAGAAGGCGAGGTCAGTACAGGTGCATCAAAGCTGGGACCGAGAGACTGAAAAGCAGCTTCTATCTCAAGTCCATCAGACTGTTAAATAGCCATCACTAGCCGGCCTCCACCCGGTTACTCAACCCTGCACGTTAGAGGCTGCTGCCCCATATACATAGACATGGAATCACTGGTCACTTTAATAATGGAACACTAGCCACTCTCAACCCTGCACCTTAGAGGCTGCTGCCCTATAGACATGGAATCACTGGTCACTTTAATAATGGAACACTAGCCACTCTCAACCCTGCACGTTAGAGGCTGCTGCCCTATAGACATGGAATCACTGGTCACTTTAATAATGGAACACTAGCCTCTCTCAACCCTGCACGTTAGAGGCTGCTGCCCCATATACATAGACATGGAATCACTGGTCACTTTAATAATGTTTATATGGTGCTTTGCTCATCTCATATGTATATACTGTCTTCTGTTCAACTGTATTTAGTCAACGCCACTCCAACATTGCTCGTCCTAATATTTACATTTCTTAACTCCATTATTTTACTTTAGATTTGTGTGTATTGTTGTGAATTGTTAGATATTACTGCACTGTTGGAGCTAGAAACACAATCATTTAGTTAGATACTACTGCACTGTTGGAGCTAGAAACACAAGCATTTAGTTAGATACTACTGTACTGTTGGAGCTAGAAACACAAGCATTTAGTTAGATATTACTGCACTGTTGGAGCTAGAAACACAAGCATTTAGTTAGATATTACTGCACTGTTGGAGCTAGAAACACAAGCATTTAGTTAGATATTACTGTACTGTTGGAGCTAGAAACACAAGCATTTAGTTAGATACTACTGTACTGTTGGAGCTAGAAACACAAGCATTTAGTTAGATATTACTGTTGGAGCTAGAAACAAAAGCATTTAGTTAGATATTACTGCACTGTTGGAGCTAGAAACACAAGCATTTAGTTAGACATTACTGTTGGAGCTAGAAACACAAGCATTTAGTTAGATATTACTGTTGGAGCTAGAAACACAAGCATTTAGTTAGATATTACTGTTGGAGCTAGAAACTCAAGAATTTAGTTAGATATTACTGCACTGTTGGAGCTAGAAACACAAGCATTTAGTTAGATATTACTGCACTGCTGGAGCTAGAAACACAAGCATTTAGTTAGATACTACTGTACTGTTGGAGCTAGAAACACAAGCCTTTAGTTAGATACTACTGCACTTTTGGAGCTAGGAACACAAGCATTTAGTTAGATATTACTGTTGGAGCTAGGAACACAAGCATTTAGTTAGATATTACTGTTGGAGCTAGAAACACAAGCATTTAGTTAGATATTACTGTTGGAGCTAGAAACACAAGCATTTAGTTAGATATTACTGTTGGAGCTAGAAACACAAGCATTTAGTTAGATATTACTGCGCTGTTGGAGCTATAAACACAAGCATTTAGTTAGATACTACTGTACTGTTGGAGCTAGAAACACAAGCATTTAGTTAGATATTACTGCGCTGTTGGAGCTAGAAACACAAGCATTTAGTTAGATACTACTGTTGGAGCTAGAAACACAAGCATTTAGTTAGATATTACTGTTGGAGCTAGAAACACAAACATTTAGTTAGATATTACTGTTTTAGCTAGAAACACAAGCATTTAGTTAGATACTACTGCACTGTTGGAGCTAGAAACACAAGCATTTAGTTAGATACTACTGTTGGAGCTAGAAACACAAGCATTTAGTTAGATATTACTGTTGGAGCTAGAAACACAAACATTTAGTTAGATATTACTGTTTTAGCTAGAAACACAAGCATTTAGTTAGATACTACTGCACTGTTGGAGCTAGAAACACAAGCATTTAGTTAGATACTACTGTTGGAGCTAGAAACACAAGCATTTAGTTAGATATTACTGTTGGAGCTAGAAACACAAACATTTAGTTAGATATTACTGTTTTAGCTAGAAACACAAGCATTTAGTTAGATACTACTGTACTGTTGGAGCTAGGAACACAAGCATTTAGTTAGATATTACTGCACTGTTGGACTAGAAACACAAGCATTTAGTTAGATATTACTGCACTGTTGAAGTTAGGAACACAAGCATTTAGTTAGATATTACTGTTGGAGCTAGAAACACAAGCATTTAGTTAGATATTACTGTTGGAGCTAGGAACACAAGCATTTAGTTAGATACTACTGTACTGTTGGAGCTAGGAACACAAGCATTTAGTTAGATATTACTGCACTGTTGGAGCTAGGAACACAAGCATTTAGTTAGATACTACTGCACTGTTGGAGCTAGGAACACAAGCATTTAGTTAGATACTACTGCACTGTTGGAGCTAGGAACACAAGCATTTAGTTAGATATTACTGCACTGTTGGAGCTAGGAACACAAGCATTTAGTTAGATACTACTGCACTGTTGGAGCTAGGAACACAAGCATTTAGTTAGATATTACTGCACTGTTGGAGCTAGGAACACAAGCATTTAGTTAGATACTACTGCACTGTTGGAGCTAGAAACACAAGCATTTAGTTTGATATTACTGTTGGAGCTAGGAACACAAGCATTTAGTTAGATATTACTGTTGGAGCTAGGAACACAAGCATTTAGTTAGATACTACTGCACTGTTGGAGCTAGAAACACAAGCATTTAGTTATATATTACTGTACTGTTGGAGCTAGAAACACAAGCATTTAGTTAGATATTACTGTTGGAGCTAGGAACACAATCATTTAGTTAGATATTACTGTTGGAGTTAGGAACACAATCATTTAGTTAGATATTACTGTTGGAGTTAGGAACACAATCATTTAGTTAGATATTACTGTTGGAGTTAGGAACACAAGAATTTAGTTAGATATTACTGTTGGAGCTAGAAGCACAAGCATTTAGTTAGATATTACTGTTGGTGCTAGGAACACAAGCATTTAGCTAGATATTATTGCACTGTTGGAGCTAGGAACACAAGCATTTAGTTAGATACTACTGCACTGTTGGAGCTAGGAACACAAGCATTTAGTTAGATATTACTGCAATGTTGGAGCTAGGAACACAAGCATTTAGTTGGATATTACTGCACTGTTGGAGCTAGGAACACAAGCATTTAGTTAGATACTACTATACTGTTGGAGCTAGGAACACAATCATTTATTTAGATACTACTGTACTGTTGGAGCTAGAAACACAATCATTTAGTTAGATATTACTATACTGTTGGAGCTAGAAACACAAGCATTTAGTTAGATATTACTGTTGGAGCTAGAAACACAAACATTTAGTTAGATATTACTGTTTTAGCTAGAAACACAAGCATTTAGTTAGATACTACTGCACTGTTGGAGCTAGAAACACAAGCATTTAGTTAGATACTACTGTTGGAGCTAGAAACACAAGCATTTAGTTAGATATTACTGTTGGAGCTAGAAACACAAACATTTAGTTAGATATTACTGTTTTAGCTAGAAACACAAGCATTTAGTTAGATACTACTGTACTGTTGGAGCTAGGAACACAAGCATTTAGTTAGATATTACTGCACTGTTGGACTAGAAACACAAGCATTTAGTTAGATATTACTGCACTGTTGAAGTTAGGAACACAAGCATTTAGTTAGATATTACTGTTGGAGCTAGAAACACAAGCATTTAGTTAGATATTACTGTTGGAGCTAGGAACACAAGCATTTAGTTAGATACTACTGTACTGTTGGAGCTAGGAACACAAGCATTTAGTTAGATATTACTGCACTGTTGGAGCTAGGAACACAAGCATTTAGTTAGATACTACTGCACTGTTGGAGCTAGGAACACAAGCATTTAGTTAGATATTACTGCACTGTTGGAGCTAGAAACACAAGCATTTAGTTAGATACTACTGCACTGTTGGAGCTAGAAACACAAGCATTTAGTTTGATATTACTGTTGGAGCTAGGAACACAAGCATTTAGTTAGATATTACTGTTGGAGCTAGGAACACAAGCATTTAGTTAGATACTACTGCACTGTTGGAGCTAGGAACACAAGCATTTAGTTAGATATTACTGCACTGCTGGAGCTAGAAACACAAGCATTTAGTTAGATACTACTGTACTGTTGGAGCTAGAAACACAAGCATTTAGTTATATATTACTGTACTGTTGGAGCTAGAAACACAAGCATTTAGTTAGATATTACTGTTGGAGCTAGGAACACAATCATTTAGTTAGATATTACTGTTGGAGTTAGGAACACAATCATTTAGTTAGATATTACTGTTGGAGTTAGGAACACAATCATTTAGTTAGATATTACTGTTGGTGCTAGGAACACAAGCATTTAGCTAGATATTATTGCACTGTTGGAGCTAGGAACACAAGCATTTAGTTAGATACTACTGCACTGTTGGAGCTAGGAACACAAGCATTTAGTTAGATATTACTGCAATGTTGGAGCTAGGAACACAAGCATTTAGTTGGATATTACTGCACTGTTGGAGCTAGGAACACAAGCATTTAGTTAGATACTACTATACTGTTGGAGCTAGGAACACAATCATTTATTTAGATACTACTGTACTGTTGGAGCTAGAAACACAATCATTTAGTTAGATATTACTATACTGTTGGAGCTAGGAACACAATCATTTAGTTAGATATTACTATACTGTTGGAGCTAGGAACACAATCATTTATTTAGAGACTACTGTACTGTTGGAGCTAGAAACACAATCATTTAGTTAGATATTACTATACTGTTGGAGCTAGGAACACAATCATTTAGTTAGATATTACTGCAATGTTGGAGCTAGGAACACAAGCATTTAGTTGGATATTACTTCACTGTTGGAGCTAGGAACACAAGCATTTAGTTAGATACTACTATACTGTTGGAGCTAGGAACACAATCATTTATTTAGATACTACTGTACTGTTGGAGCTAGAAACACAATCATTTAGTTAGATATTACTATACTGTTGGAGCTAGGAACACAATCATTTAGTTAGATATTACTATACTGTTGGAGCTAGGAACACAATCATTTATTTAGAGACTACTGTACTGTTGGAGCTAGAAACACAATCATTTAGTTAGATACTACTGTACTGTTGGAGCTAGGAACACAAGCATTTAGTTAGATATTAATGCACTGTTGGAGCTATAAACACAAGCATTTAGTTAGATATTACTGTTGGAGCTATAAACACAAGCATTTAGTTAGATATTACTGTTGGAGCTAGGAACACAAGCATTTAGTTAGATATTACTGTTGGAGCTAGAAACACAAGCATTTAGTTAGATATTACTGTTGGAACTATGAACACAAGCATTTAGTTAGATATTATTGCACTGTTGGAGCTAGGAACACAAGCATTTAGTAAGATATTACTGCACTGTTGGAGCTAGGAACACAAGCATTTAGTAAGATATTACTGCACTGTTGGAGCTAGGAACACAAGCATTTAGTTAGATATTACTGTTGGAGCTAGAAACACAAGCATTTATTTAGATATTACTGTTGGAACTATGAACACAAGCATTTAGTTAGATATTATTGCACTGTTGGAGCTAGGAACACAAGCATTTAGTTAGATATTACTGCGCTGTTGGAGCTAGGAACACAAGCATTTAGTTAGATATTACTGCACTGTTGGAGCTAGGAACACAAGCATTTCGCTAGATATTACTGCTCTGTTGGAGCTAGGAACACAAACAATTAGTTAGATATTACTGTACTGTTGGAGCTAGAAACACAAGCATTTCGCTAGACCCGCAAAACACCAGTCTCAACATCAACAGTAAAGAGGTGACTCCGGGATGCTGGCCTTCTAGGCAGAGGAGCAAAGAAAAAGCCGTATCTCAGACTGGCCAATAAAAAGTATTAAAAAAAAAAGTATTTTTATTGGCCAATCTGAGATATGCAAAAGATGGGCAAAAGAACACAGACGCTAGACAGTAGAACTCTGCCTAGAAGGTCAGCATCCTGGAGTCACCTCTTCACTGTTTACGTTGCGACTAGTGTTTTGCGGGTACTATTTCATGAAGCTGCCAGTTGAGGACTTGTGAGACGTCTGGTTCTCAAACTAGACACTAATGTACTGGCCCTCTTGCTCAGTTGTGCACCTCCCACTCTTTCTATTCTGGTTAGAGCCAGTTTGCATTGTTTTGTGAAGGAAGTAGTACACAGCGTTGTACAAGATCTTCAGTTTCTTGCCAATTTCTCACATGGAATAGCCTTCATTTCTGAGAACAAGAATAGACTGAAGAGTTTCAGAAGAAAGGTCTTTGTTTCTGGCCATTTTGAGCCTGTAATCTAACCCACAAATGCTGATGCTCCAGATACTCAACTAGTCTAAAGAAGGCCAGTTGTATTGCTTCTTTAATCAGGACAACAGTTTTCAGCAATGCTAACATAATTGCAAAAAAGGGTTTTCTAATAATCAGATAGTCCTTCAAAATGATAAACTTGGATTAGCTAACACAACGTGCCATTGGAACACAGGAGTGATGGTTGCTGATAATCTGCCTCTCTACGCCTATGTAGATATTCCATAAAAAAATCTGCCATTTCCAGCTACAATAGTCATTTACAACATTAACATTGTCTACACTGAAATTCTGACCAATATTATGCTTTTCTTTCAAAAACAAGGGCATTTCTATGTGACCCTAAACTTTAGAATGTTTGTGTAAATGGGGATAGGAATAACATGTAAAAAAATATATATATATTTCACCTTTATTTAACCAGGTAGTCTTGTTAAGAACAAGTTCTCATTTGCAACTGCAACCTGGCCAAGATAAAGCAAAGCAGTTTGACACATACAACAACACAGAGTTACACATGGAGTAAAACAAACATACAGTCAATAATACAGTAGAAAAAGTCTATATACAGCATGTGCAAATGAGGTAAGATAAGGGAGTTAAGGCAATAAATAGGCTGTGGTGGCGAAGTAATTACAATATAGCAATTAAACACTGGAATGGTACATGTGCAGAAGATGAATATGCAAGTAGAGATACTGGGGTGCAAAGGAGCAAGATAAATAAATAAATACAGTATGGGAATGAGGTAGTTGGATGGGCTGTTTACAGGTGCAGTGATCTGTAAGCTGCTCTGACAGCTGGTGCTTAAAGTTAGTGAGGTAGATGTGAGTCTCCAGCTTCAGATATTTTTGCAGTTTGTTCCAGTCATTAGCAGCAGAGAACTGGAAGGAAAGGCGACCAAAGGAGGAGTTGGCTTTGGGGGTGACCAGTGAGATATACCTGCAAGAGCGCGTGCTACGAGTGGGTGCTGCTATGGTGACCAGTGAGCTGAGATAAGGCGGGGCTTTACCTAGCAGAGACGTGTAGATGACCTGGAGCCAGTGGGTTTGGCGACGAGTATGAAGAGAGGGCCAACCAACGAGAGTGTACATTTCGCAATGGTGGGTAGTATATGGGGCTTTGGTGACAAAACGGATGGCACTGTGATAGACTGCATCCATTTTGTTGAGTAGGGTGTTGGAGGCTATTTTATAGATGACATCGCCAAAGTTGAGGATCGGTAAGATGGTCAGTTTTACGAGGGTATGTTTGGCAGCATGAGTGAAGGATGCGTTGTTGTGATATAGAAAGCCTATTCTATATTTAATTTTGGATTGGAGATGCTTAATGTGAGTCTGGAAGGAGAGTTTACAGTCTAACCAGACACCTAGGTATTTGTATTTGCAAGACAATGATAGGTTGCTTTAACTTTTATTTACCATGTAGAAGTGTAAAACGTGTCAAACCTCCTGCATTAGTTTAAAGGTGCAGAAATCGCTGCACCATATCCTGGTTGATTAAATTATAATAGTTAATCATAACATCAGTTTATGTGACAAAACAAGCAAGTATAGTGTAGAGAATCATTGTACCGTCTAAACTGCTGTGAAATATATTTTACATTAACACGAATATTGTATTTTCAGGTGTTAAAATCTGATTTACAAAACTGAAAGTAAAAGATGCAAAAACAACACTTAAGAACGGAAAGCATAGAAACAGAGCACATAGAACAGACATACTGCTTCTTAGACTGGCTTTCAATGAGAGTGACAGATCTAAAACAAAACATTTCTATGTGAATTTGGTCGGGTCACCCAGAAAGTTGCATATTGCAAATAAATAACAATAGAAATGTGACAATTCTTTCAAAGCTTCCTGTTGGTTGTTTTGTTATGTGTATTGTTGTGATGTACTTTGTTAGAGCCTTCCAGAGAGGCCCCAACAAAACATTTCTATGTGAATTTGGTCGGGTCTCCCAGAAAGTTGCATATTGCAAATAAATAACAATAGAAATGTGACAATTCTTTCAAAGCTTCCTGTTGGTTGTTTTGTTATGTGTATTGTTGTGATGTACTTTGTTAGAGCCTTCCAGAGAGGGCCCAAGCCATAAACAAAGGACCTTTAAATGGATCGGAAAGAAAGAGAGAACTAGAGAATAGCAGCAGGGTATTCGGTCGTAGCTCAGACAGAGCCTTTGTCCAGCAGGTGAAGCCTTTGTAAATGTGGAACACATGTTGTTGAGGTCTGGGACTGACCTTCCCACCCGCCCTGTGTGTGTGTGTGTGTGTGTGCGCGTGCGCGCGCGCGCGCGTGCGTGTGTGTGTGTATGTGCGTGTGTGTGTGCGCGCGCGTGTGCGTCTACAGACATGGCCCTGTAAGAAGAGACCAGCACCCTTCATCTGAATCAGCCAACAAATACCAACAATGCTGTAATTATCAATGGCTTCACTATGTGGCCTCCCCAACCCAGCCAGTCAGTCAGTCCCCTATCCCCTCACTAGACCAGCCAGTCAGTCAGTCCCCTATCCCCTCAATAGACCAGCCAGTCAGTCAGTCCCCTATCCCCTCACTAGACCAGCCAGTCAGTTAGTCCCCTATCCCCTCACTAGAACAGCCAGTCAGTCAGTCCCCAATCCCCTCACTAGACCAGCCAGTCAGTCAGTCCCCTATCCCCTCACTAGACCGGCCAGTCAGTCAGTCCCCTATCCCCTCACTAGACCAGCCAGTCAGTCAGTTCCCTATCCCCTCCCCAACCCAGCCAGTCAGTCAGTCCCCTATCCCCTCACTAGACCAGTCAGTCAGTCAGTCCCCTATCCCCTCCCCAACCCAGCCAGTCAGTCAGTCCCCTATCCCCTCACTAGACCAGCCAGTCAGTCAGTCCCCTATCCCCTCCCCAACCCAGCCAGTCAGTCAGTCCCCTATCCCCTCACTAGACCAGCCAGTCAGTCAGTCCCCTATCCTCTCCCCAACCCAGCCAGTCAGTCAGTCCCCTATCCCCTCACTAGACCAGCCAGTCAGTCAGTCCCCTATCCCCTCCCCAACCCAGCCAGTCAGTCAGTCCCCTATCCCCTCACTAGACCAGCCAGTCAGTCAGTCCCCTATCCCCTCACTAGACCAGCCAGTCAGTCAGTCCCCTATCCCCTCACTAGACCAGCCAGTCAGTCAGTCCCCTATCCCCGCACTAGACCAGCCAGTCAGTCAGTCCCCTATCCCCTCCCCAACCCAGCCAGTCAGTCAGTCCCTTATCCCCTCACTAGACCTGCCAGTCAGTCAGTCCCCTATCCCCTCCCCAACCCAGCCAGTCAGTCAGTCCCCTATCCCCTCCACAACCCAGCCAGTCAGTCAGTCCCCTATCCCCTCACTAGACCAGCCAGTCAGTCAGTCCCCTATCCCCTCACTAGACCAGCCAGTCAGTCAGTCCCCTATCCCCTCACTAGACCAGCCAGTCAGTCAGTCCCCTATCCCCTCACTAGACCAGCCAGTCAGTCAGTCCCCTATCCCCTCCCCAACGCAGCCAGTCAGTCAGTCCCCTATCCCCTCACTAGACCAGCCAGTCAGTCAGTCCCCTATCCCCTCCCCAACCCAGCCAGTCAGTCAGTCCCTTATCCCCTCACTAGACCTGCCAGTCAGTCAGTCCCCTATCCCCTCCCCAACCCAGCCAGTCAGTCAGTCCCCTATCCCCTCCACAACCCAGCCAGTCAGTCAGTCCCCTATCCCCTCACTAGACCAGCCAGTCAGTCAGTCCCCTATCCCCTCACTAGACCAGCCAGTCAGACAGTCCACTATCCCCTCCCCAACCCAGCCAGTCAGTCAGTCCCCTATCCCCTCACTAGACCAGTCAGTCAGTCCCCTATCCCCTCCCCAACCCAGTCAGTCAGTCAGTCCCCTATCCCCTCACTAGACCAGCCAGTCAGTCAGTCCCCTATCCCCTCACTAGACCAGCCAGTCAGTCAGTTCCCTATCCCCTCACTAGACCAGCCAGTCAGTCAGTCCCCTATCCCCTCACTAGACCAGCCAGTCAGTCAGTCCCCTATCCCCAACCCAGCCAGTCAGTCAGTACCCTATCCCCTCACTATACCAGCCAGTCAGTCAGTCCCTTATCCCCTCCCCAACCCAGCCAGTCAGTCAGTCCCCTATCCCCTCCCCAACCCAGCCAGTCAGTCAGTCCTCTATCCCCTCACTAGACCAGCCAGTCAGTCAGTCCCCTAACCCCTCACTAGACCAGCCAGTCAGTCAGTCCACTATCCCCTCCCCAACCCAGCCAGTCAGTCAGTCCCCTATCCCCTCCACAACCCAGCCAGTCAGTCAGTCCCCTATCCCCTCACTAGACCAGCCAGTCAGTCAGTCCCCTATCCCCTCACTAGACCAGCCAGTCAGACAGTCCACTATCCCCTCCCCAACCCAGCCAGTCAGTCAGTCCCCTATCCCCTCACTAGACCAGTCAGTCAGTCCCCTATCCCCTCCCCAACCCAGTCAGTCAGTCAGTCCCCTATCCCCTCACTAGACCAGCCAGTCAGTCAGTCCCCTATCCCCTCACTAGACCAGCCAGTCAGTCAGTTCCCTATCCCCTCACTAGACCAGCCAGTCAGTCAGTCCCCTATCCCCTCACTAGACCAGCCAGTCAGTCAGTCCCCTATCCCCAACCCAGCCAGTCAGTCAGTACCCTATCCCCTCACTATACCAGCCAGTCAGTCAGTCCCTTATCCCCTCCCCTACCCAGCCAGTCAGTCAGTCCCCTATCCCCTCCCCAACCCAGCCAGTCAGTCAGTCCTCTATCCCCTCACTAGACCAGCCAGTCAGTCAGTCCCCTAACCCCTCACTAGACCAGCCAGTCAGTCAGTCCACTATCCCCTCCCCAACCCAGCCAGTCAGTCAGTCCCCTATCCCCTCACTAGACCAGTCAGTCAGTCAGTCCCCTATCCCCTCCCCAACCCAGCCAGTCAGTCAGTCCCTCTATCCCCTCACTAGATCAGCCAGTCAGTCAGTCCCCTATCTCCTCACTAGACCAGCCAGTCAGTCAGTTCCCTATCCCCTCACTAGACCAGCCAGTCAGTCAGTCCCCTATCCCCTCACTAGACCAGCCAGTCAGTCAGTCCCCTATCCCCTCACTAGAACAGCCAGTCAGTCAGTCCCCTATCCCCGCCCCAACCCAGCCAGTCAGTCAGTCCCCTATCCCCTCACTAGACCAGCCAGTTAGTCAGTCCCCTATCCCCTCACTAGACCAGCCAGTCAGTCAGTCCCCTATCCCCTCCCCAACCCAAATTAAATGTAAGTCATTTAGCAGACGCTGTTCAAGAGCACATCGGCAGATTTTTCAATTAGTCGGCTTGGGGATTTAAACCAGTGACCTTTCGGGTACTGGCCCAACGCTCTTAACCGCTAGGCTACCTGCCAACGACACTGATGTGTCTTGACATAGAGATCCGTCATTTACATAAGGACACTGATTGGATCAAGGCAGGCGCTATAGTAATCAACCGAAATGTGTTAATCCATATCTCAATTGGTCCAATTGGTCTGCGTAATTCCTGGGGGGCGACATGTTTACTGTTGCCTCGTTTCCCGCTGTAAGAGGTATGATATGGCTGGTTGAATTTACACTATTTAGAGTTGTGATTATCTGTTTGAGTTTTAGAGTAAATGAACCAGTATGTTGTAGTTCAGATACACAGGACGGGAGGAGCAGGCAGGAAGGGAGGAGCAGGCAGGAAGGGAGGAGAAGACAGGAATGGAGGAGAAGACAGGAAGGGAGGAGCAGACAGGAAACGGAGGAGCAGGCAGGAAGGAAGGAGCAGACAGGAATTGAGCAGCAGACAGGAAGGGAGCAGCAGGCAGGAAGGGAGGAGCAGGCAGGAAGGGAGGAGAAGACAGGAAGGGAAGAGCAGACAGGAAGGGAGGAGCAGACAGGAAGGAAGGAGCAGGCAGGAAGGGAGGAGCAGACAGGAAGGGAGGAGCAGGCAGGAAGGAAGGAGCAGACAGGAAGGGAGCAGCAGGCAGGAAGGGAGGAGCAGGCAGGAAGGGAGGAGTAGGCAGGAAGGGAGTAGAAGGGAGGAACAGGCAGGAAGGGAGGAGAGGGCAGGAAGGAAGGAGCAGGCAGGAAGGTAGTAGAAGGTAGTAGAAGGCAGGAAGGGAGAAGCAGGCAGGAAGGGAGGAGCAGGCAGGAAGGGAGGAGCAGGCAGGAAGGGAGTAGAAGGCAGGAAGAGAGTAGAGGCAGGAAGGGAGGAGCAGGCAGGAAGGGAGGAGAAGGCAGGAAGGGAGGAGCAGGAAGGAAGGGAGGAACAGACAGGAAGGGAGTAGAAGGCAGGAAGAAAGGAACAGGCAGGAAGGGAGGAGCAGGCAGGAAGGGAGGAGAGGGCAGAAAGGAAGGAGCAGGCAGGAAGGAAGTAGAAGGTAGTAGAAGGCAGGAAGGGAGGAGCAGACAGGAAGGGAGGAGCAGGCAGGAAGGGAGGAGCAGGCAGGAAGGGAGGAGCAGGCAGGAAGAGAGGAGCAGGCAGGAAGGGAGGAGCAGGCAGGAAGGGAGGAGTAGGCAGGAAGGGAGTAGAAGGGAGGAACAGGCAGGAAGGGAGGAGAGGGCAGGAAGGAAGGAGCAGGCAGGAAGGTAGTAGAAGGTAGTAGAAGGCAGGAAGGGAGAAGCAGGCAGGAAGGGAGGAGCAGGCAGGAAGGGAGGAGCAGGCAGGAAGGGAGTAGAAGGCAGGAAGAGAGTAGAGGCAGGAAGGGAGGAGCAGGCAGGAAGGGAGGAGAAGGCAGGAAGGGAGGAGCAGGAAGGAAGGGAGGAACAGACAGGAAGGGAGTAGAAGGCAGGAAGAAAGGAACAGGCAGGAAGGGAGGAGCAGGCAGGAAGGGAGGAGAGGGCAGAAAGGAAGGAGCAGGCAGGAAGGAAGTAGAAGGTAGTAGAAGGCAGGAAGGGAGGAGCAGACAGGAAGGGAGGAGCAGGCAGGAAGGGAGGAGCAGGCAGGAAGGGAGGAGCAGGCAGGAAGAGAGGAGCAGGGAGCTCTATTGTGATCCTGTCTCTACTCTATAAAAGCTCAGACACACCTGTATGATTGTCAAATGTTTGCCTGCCAACAGTACTTTGCACCTCTGAACAGTGTCGGCATTCAACCAATCTTTTTTGTGTTCACACAGCAAAGACCTTGAAGTAGTCAGCCTTGTTAAAATACTCCAAACAAGATGGTGAAAGTAGCATTGATTGGCAGTGTTGACCATGTGTGTTGCTTAGTCATGCTATTTTAAAGAAGGCCTTAGTTGATACTAGCCAGATGGCTACAGCTAGATAACTACCTAGCAAGATGACGAAGAAACAATTTAATTCACTTTCTATAATCCCATACTGCCAGTGCCAGACCATAGACAAATGTTTAGCTAGCTAGCTAACATTACCGTATTCACCAGCTAGCACAGCATCCTAGCTAGCTAAGTATGGTGCTCGCCAACTAACACAGGAAGCTGTTTCATGGAAACTAATCCATTGTGATTTAATTATGTCAATACTAGCTACAGTGGTTAGCTAGCTTGGAGGAAGTATTTAGTGTTGTGTGCATTGCATCTCTGTACTTAGCTAGCTACCATCCCATAGCCTACATTGAATATGAATTGTGACTGGCTCATGACATTTAGCCAAAGACAGTACAGTTTGAGGGGTACGTTCAGTTCGCTTTCATGTTTGCTATGTTCCCCAAAACGTTCTTGTGTGTTCTTGAACAGGGGGTCTGTTTGCTACCGTTTGTTGTGGCGAGGTGTGACTTGATGCAATGAGTGACGTATTTAAAGGGATTGGCCATGCTGACAGCGTTCCCCAACCCACAACCCAACTCCTCCCAGTTTTTCAACTGGTCATTCATTCCAGAATAAAATAAAGTACTGAACGCATCCCTGATCTAACGGTTGTCTCGCGCTGTTCAATCAAAGGCACTCCTTTGATAAGAAGTTGTTTTTGACGAAAACGTGTCAGTTTGTCATCTTCAAGAGGTTGGATTACTAAGATGTTCAACTAGATAATGACTCCAATCTATAGTCGATTGTATTTAACAACTAAGGAAGACCTTTTCCCTTCTCTCATTGACTCCTCAAACCTCGGCCTGGTCCGCCTGGTCCGCTTGGTCCGCCTGGTCTGCTTGGTCCGCCTGGTCCGCTTGGTCCGCCTGGTCCGCTTGGTCCGCCTGGTCCGCTTGGTCCGCCTGGTCCGCTTGGTCCGCCTGGTCCGCTTGGTCCGCCTGGTCCGCCTGGTCCGCTTGGTCCGCCTGGTCCGCCTGGTCCGCCTGGTCCGCCTGGTCCGCCTGGGCCGCCTTGTCCGCTTGGTCCGCCTGGTCCGCTTGGTCCGCCTGGTCCGCTTGGTCCGCCTGGTCCGCTTGATCCGCTTGGTCCGCCTGGTCCGCCTGGTCCGCTTGGTCCGCCTGGTCCGCCTGGTCCGCTTGGTCCGCTTGGTCCGCCTGGTCCGCCTGGTCCGCTTGGTCCGCTTGGTCTGCTTGGTCCGCCTGGTCCACTTGGTCTGCTTGGTCCACTTGGTCCGCTAGGTCCGCCTGGTCTGCTTGGTCCGCTTGGCCTGCTTGGTACGCCTGGTCCGCTTTGACGCGTTCCTAGAAGTCTGGTGATGTTGCGCCTCTGGGCTTAGAAACTCTGTGATTTAACCTTGGATTAGTGGAGAAAATGCCCTCTTTTTCCTTTTTGTTGTCACTCCTGTTGGTTCCCCACGTCGGGGTTCATGCTCTCTGATTGGCTCAAAGTTAAGTTGTTGGCTACCAGGATCGAAAACGATGTCCCGGGTGAAGACATATTGGTCGCGGGTGGCAGGTTTTTGGGCTACTATTAAATTGCACCACGGCCCACGTAAAAATGGAGATATTTAACTGTAACCTGCTTCTGCTGACTATCAGACAGTGAACAGCTTGTTACTGAGTGAGTGAGTGTGAGACTCATGTTTACCAGTTGTAGGTAGACTATTTAGATTGGTTATTGTGGAGATTCCTGTTTACCAGCAGGCTATTTAGATTGGTCACTATGGGGACTCCTGTTACCAGTAGACTATTTAGATTGGTCATCATGGAGACACCCTGTTTACCAGTAGACTATTTAGATTCGTCACTATGGAGACTGCTGTTTACCAGTAGACTATTTAGATTGGTCATCATGGAGACTCCTGTTTACCAGTACACTATTTAGATTGGTCATCATGGAGACTCCTGTTTACCAGTAGACTATTTAGATTCGTCAGTATGGAGACTACTGTTTACCAGTAGACTATTTAGATTGGTCACTATGGAGACTCCTGTTTACCAGTAGACTATTTAGATTGGTTATTATGGAGACTCCTGTTTAGCAGTATACTATTTAGATTGGTTATTATGGAGACTCCTGTTTACCAGTAGACTATTTAGATTGGTCACTATGGAGACACATGTTTACCAGTAGACTATTTAGATTGGTCATCATGGAGACTGCTGTTTACCAGTAGACTATTTAGATTGGTTATTGTGGAGACTCCTGTTTACCAGTAGACTATTTAGATTGGTCACTATGGAGACACCCTGTTTACCAGTAGACTATTTAGATTGGTCATCATGGAGACTGCTGTTTACCAGTAGACTATTTAGATTGGTCACTATGGAGACTGCTGTTTACCAGTAGACTATTTAGATTGGTCACTATGGAGACCCCTGTTTACCAGTAGACTATTTAGATTGGTCACTATGGAGACTCCTGTTTACCAGTAGACTATTTAGATTGGTCACTATGGAGACTACTGTTTACCAGTAGACTATTTAGATTGGTCACTATGGAGACTCCTGTTTACCAGTAGACTATTTAGATTGGTTATTATGGAGACTCCTGTTTACCAGTAGACTATTTAGATTGGTCACTATGGAGACTCCTGTTTACCAGTAGACTATTTAGATTGGTCATCATGGAGACTGCTGTTTACCAGTAGACTATTTAGATTGGTTATTATGGAGACACCTGTTTACCAGTAGACTATTTAGATTGGTCATCATGGAGACTGCTGTTTACCAGTAGACTATTTAGATTGGTCATCATGGAGACTGCTGTTTACCAGTAGACTATTTAGATTGGTCATCATGGAGACTGCTGTTTACCAGTAGACTATTTAGATTGGTCATCATGGAGACTCCTGTTTACCAGTAGACTATTTAGATTGGTCATCATGGAGGCTGCTGTTTACCAGTAGACTATTTAGATTGGTCACTATGGAGACACATGTTTACCAGTAGACTATTTAGATTGGTCACTATGGAGACACATGTTTACCAGTAGACTATTTAGATTGGTCATCATGGAGACTCCTGTTTACCAGTAGACTATTTAGATTGGTCACTATGGAGACTGCTGATTACCAGTAGACTATTTAGATTGGTCACTATGGAGACCCCTGTTTACCAGTAGACTATTTAGATTGGTCACTATGGAGACCCCTGTTTACCAGTATACTATTTAGATTGGTTATTGTGGAGACTCCTGTTTACCAGTAGACTATTTAGATTGGTTATTATGGAGACTCCTGTTTACCAGTAGACTATTTAGATTGGTCACTATGGAGACTACTGTTTACCAGTAGACTATTTAGATTGGTCACTATGGAGACACATGTTTACCAGTAGACTATTTAGATTGTTTACCAGTTGTAGGTAGATGTCACGTTCTGACCTTAGTTCCTTGGATTTATCTTTGTTTTAGTATGGTCAGGACGTGATTTGGGTGGGTTGTCTATGTTCCCTTTTCTATGTTGTGTTTTGCGTTTGGCCTGGTATGGTTCTCAATCAGAGGCAGGTGTCGTTAGTTGTCTCTGATTGAGAATCATACTTAGGTAGCCTTTTCCCACTTGTGTTTCGTGGGTGTTTATTTTCTGTGTCTGTTTGTTCCACATGGAACTGTTTGGTGGGTGGTTATTTGCTGTGTCTGTGTTCCACATGGAACTGTTTGGTGGGTGGTTATTTGCTGTGTCTGTGTTCCACATGGAACTGTTTGGTGTTTGGTTATTTGCTGTGTCTGTGTTCCACATGGAACTGTTTGGTGGGTGGTTATTTGCTGTGTCTGTGTGTTCCACATGGAACTGTTTGGTGGGTGGTTATTTGCTGTGTCTGTGTGTTCCACATGGAACTGTTTGGTGGGTGGTTATTTTCTGTGTCTGTGTGTTCCACATGGAACTGTTTGGTGGGTGGTTATTTGCTGTGTCTGTGTGTTCCACATGGAACTGTTTGGTGGGTGGTTATTTGCTGTGTCTGTGTGTTCCACATGGAACTGTTTGGTGGGTGGTTATTTGCTGTGTCTGTGTGTTCCACATGGAACTGTTTGGTGGGTGGTTATTTGCTGTGTCTGTGTGTTCCACATGGAACTGTTTGGTGGTTGGTTATTTGCTGTGTCTGTGTGTTCCACATGGAACTGTTTGGTGGGTGGTTATTTGCTGTGTCTGTGTGTTCCACATGGAACTGTTTCGTTTGGTTATTTCACGTGTCCTTTATTGTTTTGTTTCAGTGTTGTTTTAATAAAGAGCATGAACACGTACCACGCTGCACATTCGTCCTCCGATCCTTACCACTTTTCCTCGTCAGAGGAAGACAGCCGTTACAGTAGACTATTTGGATTGGTCTTTACGGGAGACTCCTGTTTACCATAAAACATATTAACTGATATAACGGCTACAAAGCATTGGAAAATGACTTTAGGCGCACTAGAGCTCTTTAGATAAATTATCTCAGAGGTGGTTTAAAGTCAACTACATTCAAATGTCGACTTTTCTTATGGATAACCGCATCAAGTGTGTTTTACTCAGTTGGAGCCCTGCGAGAGTAGAACTTTGAAATGGAAGTTACAGAACTCCCTCGCGTGCTTCTGTTATGGGAAAATGTCCACAATTAAAAGGACATTAAATGTGGAGAATCATAGGCTACATTAGCATCTGTTGGCTATCACAGGCTATTAATTTATATACCATTCTAGGCTACAGCAGCGTAACATTTTATACAGTACAATAAATATGTTGAATGACGATATAGCAAACAGATTTAATACATAGCATTTGACTGCGTTTTTAGTTGTGGCCTCATGTTACTATGCCCTTGTTAATGGCCATGTTTAGTTCATGTCAAGGCTCAGGATAAGACCCAGATGCAGACTGTATTACAGAAGCAGGGGGCAGGCAAACGACAGGTTGCGATTCTCTGTCCAATTTTCATCACTCAAACTCTCCTGTCAAATGTATCTATAGCACATACAAAATGTATTTACAATTCTAAACTGTGTGGTTTGAGCCCTGAATGCTGATTGGTAGAACGTCATGGTATATCAGACTGTGTACCATGGGAATGACAAAAACATGACTTTTTACTATTCTAATTACATTGCTAGCCAGTTTATATTAGCAATAAGGCACCTCAGTGGTTTGTGGTATATGTCCAATATACCACGGCTAAGGGCTGTGTTTAAAGAGCAGCCGTTAGCCGTGGTATTTTGATATATACCACACCTCCTCTGGACTTATTGTTTAGTCATAGAAGTCAAAACAAGTTAAATCCATTGATCTGGAGAGTTTAATAAGGGCCATTTATCTTTTATCTTGTGACGTATTCTTAAACATACAATAATTACTATTTGGAAGGAAAACCATATTTAGCTTCTTAGCCGACGTCGTTAAAAATTACGTCGATATTCCTTCTGTCATGTACTGTCATGTTGTGTCTTGTCTCTGTCCTTTCCCTTCACCCTGTCTCCCTCTGCTGGTCGTTGTTAGGTTACCTTTTCTCCCCCTCTTTCCCCCAGCTGTGCCTTGTCTCCTCCTAACCACCTCGTCACCCCTTTTCCCACCTGTTCCCTTTTTCCCTCTGATTAGGTCCCTATATCTCTCTCTGTTTCTGCTCCTGTCTTTGTCGGATTCTTGTTTGTTGTGTTTCATGCCTGAACCAGACTGTCGTCATGTTTGCTGTAACCTTGTCTTGTCCTGTCGGAATCTGCCGGTCCGTCTGAGCCTACCTATGTTTGGTAATTAAAGAAGCTCTGTTTAAGTTAATTCGCTTTTGGGTCCTCATTCACGCACCGTAACAGAAGAATCCGACCAAGAATGGACCCAGCGACTTCGGATCCTCTCCACTCAGCCGTCGGGATCCAGGGAGCGATGCTAGGCAGACACGAGCAGGAAGTGTCTGCTGCTCGACATGCCGTTGAGACCCTGGCCACCCAAGTCTCCAACCTCACAGAACAGGTTCACCATCTCCGCCTCGATCCACCGGCCACTTCCAGGGCTTTCGAATCTCCGGAGCCCAGAATCAATAACCCGCCGTGTTACTCTGGGGAGCCCACTGAATGCCGCTCGTTCCTCACCCAGTGTGATATTGTGTTTTCTCTCCAGCCCAACACTTACTCCAGGAGCACTGCTCGTGTCGCCTACGTCATATCTCTCCTTATTGGACGGGCTCGTGAGTGGGGCACGGCAATCTGGGAGGCAAGGGCTGAGTGTACTAACCAGTATCAGGACTTTAAGGAGGAGATGATACGGGTTTTTGATCGATCTGTTTTTGGGGAGGAGGCTTCCAGGGCCCTGTCTTCCCTATGTCAAGGTAATCGATCCATAACAGACTACTCTATTGAGTTTCGCACTCTTGATGCCTCCAGTGGCTGGAACGAGCCGGCTTTGCTCGCTCGTTTTCTGGAGGGTCTCCGCGCAGAGGTAAAGGATGAGATTCTCTCCCGGGAGGTTCCTTCCAGCGTGGATTCCTTGATTGAACTCGCTATTCGCATTGAGCGACGGGTTGATCTTCGTCACCGAGCTCGTGGAAAGGAGCTCGCGTTCTCCGTTGCCCCCCTCTCCGCATCACTACCATCTTCCTCTGCCGGCTCGGGTGCTGAGCCCATGCAGCTGGGAGGTATCCGCATCTCGACTAAGGAGAGGGAACGGAGAATCACCAACCGCCTCTGTCTCTATTGCGGTTCCGCTGGTCATTTTGTCACTTCATGTCCAGTAAAAGGCCAGAGCTCGTCAGTAAGCGGAGGGCTACTGGTGAGCGCTACTACTCCTGTCTCTCCTTCAAGATCCTGCACTACCTTGTCGGTCCATCTACGCTGGACCGGTTCGTCAGCTTCCTGCAGTGCCTTAATAGACTCTGGGGCGGAGGGCTGTTTTATGGACGAGACCTGGGCTCGGGAACATGACATTCCTCTCAGACAGTTAAAGGAGCCCACGTTCTTGTTCGCCCTGGATGGTAGTCCTCTCCCCAGGATTCAGCGTGAGACGCTACCTTTAACCCTCACTGTTTCTGGTAATCATAGTGAAACCATTTCTTTTTTAATTTTTCGTTCACCTTTTACACCTGTTGTTTTGGGCCATCCCTGGCTAGTTTGTCATAATCCTTCCATTAATTGGTCTAGTAATTCTATCCTCTCCTGGAACGTCTCTTGTCATGTGAAATGTTTAATGTCTGCTATCCCTCCTGTTTCCTCTGTCTCTTCTTCACAGGAGGAGCCTGGTGATTTGACAGGGGTGCCGGAGGAATATCACGATCTGCGCACGGTGTTCAGTCGGTCCAGGGCCACCTCTCTTCCTCCACACCGGTCGTATGATTGTAGTATTGATCTCCTTCCGGGAACCACCCCCCCCCGGGGTAGACTATACTCTCTGTCGGCTCCCGAACGTAAGGCTCTCGAAGATTATTTGTCTGTAGCTCTTGACGCCGGTACCATAGTCCCCTCCTCCTCTCCCGCCGGAGCGGGGTTTTTTTTTGTCAAGAAGAAGGACGGGTCTCTGCGCCCCTGCATAGATTATCGAGGGCTGAATGACATAACAGTGAAGAATCGTTATCCGCTTCCTCTTATGTCTTCAGCCTTCGAGATCCTGCAGGGAGCCAGGTTTTTCACTAAGTTGGACCTTCGTAACGCTTACCATCTCGTGCGCATCAGGGAGGGGGACGAGTGGAAGACGGCGTTTAACACTCCGTTAGGGCACTTTGAATACCGGGTTCTTCCTTTCGGCCTCGCTAACGCTCCAGCTGTCTTTCAGGCATTAGTCAATGATGTCCTGAGAGACATGCTGAACATCTTTGTTTTCGTTTACCTTGACGATATCCTGATTTTTTCACCGTCACTCCAGATTCATGTTCAGCACGTTCGACGTGTCCTCCAGCGCCTTTTAGAGAATTGTCTTTTTGTGAAGGCTGAGAAGTGCACTTTTCATGCCTCCTCCGTCACATTTCTCGGTTCTGTTATTTCCGCTGAAGGCATTAAGATGGATCCCGCTAAGGTCCAAGCTGTCATTGATTGGCCCGTCCCTAAGTCACGCGTCGAGCTGCAGCGCTTTCTCGGCTTCGCGAACTTCTATCGTCGTTTCATCCGTAATTTCGGTCAGGTGGCAGCTCCTCTCACAGCCCTTACTTCTGTCAAGACGTGCTTTAAGTGGTCCGTTTCCGCCCAGGGAGCTTTTGATCTCCTCAAGAATCGTTTTACATCCGCTCCTATCCTTGTTACACCTGACGTCTCTAGACAGTTCGTTGTCGAGGTTGACGCGTCAGAGGTGGGCGTGGGAGCCATTCTTTCTCAGCGCTCCCTCTCTGACGACAAGGTCCACCCATGCGCGTATTTTTCTCATCGCCTGTCGCCGTCGGAACGTAACTATGATGTGGGTAACCGCGAACTGCTCGCCATCCGGTTAGCCCTAGGCGAATGACGACAGTGGTTGGAGGGGGCGACCGTTCCTTTTGTCGTTTGGACTGACCATAGGAACCTTGAGTACATCCGTTCTGCCAAACGACTTAATGCGCGTCAGGCGCGTTGGGCGCTGTTTTTCGCTCGTTTCGAGTTCGTGATTTCTTATCGTCCGGGCTCTAAGAACACCAAGCCTGATGCTTTGTCTCGTCTCTTCAGTTCTTCAGTAGCCTCCACTGACCCCGAGGGGATTCTCCCTGAGGGGCGTGTTGTCGGGTTGACTGTCTGGGGAATTGAGAGGCAGGTAAAGCAAGCGCTCACTCACACTCCGTCGCCGCGCGCTTGTCCTAGGAACCTTCTTTTCGTTCCCGTTCCTACTCGTCTGGCCGTTCTTCAGTGGGCTCACTCTGCCAAGTTAGCCGGCCACCCTGGCGTTCGGGGTACGCTTGCTTCCATTCGCCAGCGTTTTTGGTGGCCCACCCGGGAGCATGACACGCGTCGTTTCGTGGCTGCTTGTTCGGTCTGCGCGCAGACTAAGTCCGGTAACTCTCCTCCTGCCGGCCGTCTCAGGCCGCTTCCTATTCCCTCTCGACCGTGGTCTCACATCGCCTTAGATTTTGTCACCGGACTGCCTTCGTCAGCGGGGAAGACTGTTATTCTTACGGTTGTCGATAGGTTCTCTAAGGCGGCTCATTTCATTCCCCTTGCTAAGCTTCCTTCTGCTAAAGAGACGGCACAAATCATCATCGAGAATGTTTTCAGAATTCATGGCCTTCCGTCAGACGTCGTTTCGGACAGAGGTCCGCAATTCACGTCTCAATTTTGGAGGGAGTTTTGCCGTTTGATTGGGGCTTCCGTCAGTCTCTCTTCCGGCTTTCACCCCCAGTCTAACGGTCAAGCAGAACGGGCCAATCAGACTATTGGTCGCATCTTACGCAGTCTTTCTTTTCGCAACCCTGCGTCTTGGTCAGAACAGCTCCCCTGGGCAGAATACGCCCACAACTCGCTTCCTTCGTCTGCGACCGGGCTATCTCCTTTTCAGAGTAGCCTCGGGTACCAGCCTCCGCTGTTCTCATCTCAGTTCGCCGAGTCCAGCGTCCCCTCCGCTCAGGCTTTTGTCCAACGTTGCGAGCGCACCTGGAAGAGGGTCAGGTCTGCACTTTGCCGTTATAGGACGCAGACTGTGAGGGCTGCTAATAAGCGTAGAACTAAGAGTCCTAGATATTGTCGCGGTCAGAGAGTTTGGCTCTCCACTCAGAACCTTCCCCTTAAGACGGCTTCTCGCAAGTTGACCCCGCGGTTCATTGGTCCGTTCCGTATTTCACGGGTCATTAATCCTGTCGCAGTTCGACTTCTTCTTCCGCGATACCTTCGTCGCGTCCACCCGGTCTTCCATGTCTCCTGCATCAAGCCCGTCCTTCGCGCCCCCGCTCGTCTTCCCCCCCCCCCCCATCCTTGTCGAGGGCGCACCCATCTACAGGGTCCGTAGAATTTTGGACATGCGTCCTCGGGGCCGTGGTCACCAGTACCTCGTAGATTGGGAGGGGTACGGTCCTGAGGAGAGGAGTTGGGTTCCCTCTCGGGACGTGCTGGACCGTGCGCTGATCGAGGATTTCCTCCGTTGCCGCCAGGTTTCCTCCTCGAGTGCGCCAGGAGGCGCTCGGTGAGTGGGGGGGTACTGTCATGTACTGTCATGTTGTGTCTTGTCTCTGTCCTTTCCCTTCACCCTGTCTCCCTCTGCTGGTCGTTGTTAGGTTACCTTTTCTCCCCCTCTTTCCCCCAGCTGTGCCTTGTCTCCTCCTAACCACCTCGTCACCCCTTTTCCCACCTGTTCCCTTTTTCCCTCTGATTAGGTCCCTATATCTCTCTCTGTTTCTGCTCCTGTCTTTGTCGGATTCTTGTTTGTTGTGTTTCATGCCTGAACCAGACTGTCGTCATGTTTGCTGTAACCTTGTCTTGTCCTGTCGGAATCTGCCGGTCCGTCTGAGCCTACCTATGTTTGGTAATTAAAGAAGCTCTGTTTAAGTTAATTCGCTTTTGGGTCCTCATTCACGCACCGTAACACCTTCTTAATTCGCTCGATAACGTTATGGAAAAAGTGTCTCTTGGATAAATGTGTCAACTCCTCTCTTGGATAAATGTGTCAACTCCTCTCTTGGATAAATGTGTCAACTCCTCTCTTGGATAAATGTGTCAACTCCTCTCTTGGATAAATGTGTCAACTCCTCTCTTGGATAAATGTGTCAACTCCTCTCTTGGATAAATGTGTCAACTCCTCTCTTGGATAAATGTGTCAACTCCTCTCTTGGATAAATGTGTCAACTCCTCTCTTGGATAAATGTGTCAACTCCTCTCGCCGAGATTGGTTTTTTGGGGGATAGTTTTCAGGCCTTGGTTCAGTTCAGTTTGTGGGGTTCCCTCCCTAAAGGGAAGCTCTATACAGTATAATGTGTCGTCCAGTGATATGGACCGTCATTTACAGAGATGGCGTCTGGACAATATACTTTTCAGCTTCAAATCAGCTTCCCAGTTTTCTCTTTCTCCTAAAATAAGTTGTGGGCCCTGTAGAAGAATCAGCACATATTTTATGCTCTTAATAACTCTACTCTTCTTGCAGTTTTTGATTCCATTTTCCATTAACGTTTTTAAAAAGTTTCATGACAGTTGTTCATTTCGTTCAGTGATGGACTCTTCTCTTCTCTCTGTGCAGCCATCTGGACCAGTCGACCACCTGGCTGGACCCTCGTAAGGCCCTCCTACAGATGAACCAGGCCCCTCCCACCAGCCCTGTACCAGTCCAGCAGCAGAACATCATGAGCCCAGCTAGTGGTCAGGACACATACACACACATACACACACATACACACACACACACACACATACACACACACACACATATACACACACACATACATACATACACACACACATACACACACACATACATACACACACACACACGCACACAGTTGTGTATGTTGCACTGACAACATAGGGGGTTCTTTTGGAGCATTCAATGGCTTAAATCAAACCAAATCAAATCAAATTTATTTTATATACCCCTTCGTACATCAGCTGATATCTCAAAGTGCTGTTCAGAAACCTAGCCTAAAACCCCAAACAGCAAGCAATGCAGGTGTAGAAGCACGGTGGCTAGGAAAAACTCCCTAGAAAGGCCAAAACCTAGGAAGAAACCTAGAGAGGAACCAGGCTATGTGGGGTGGCCAGTCCTCTACTGGCTGTGCCGGGTGGAGATTATAACAGAACATGGCCAAGATGTTCAAATGTTCATAAATGACCAGCATGGTCAAATAATAATAATCACAGGCAGAACAGTTGAAACTGGAGCAGCAGCACGGCAAGGTGGACAGCAAGGAGTCATCATGCCAGGTAGTCCTGAGGCATGGTCCTAGGGCTCAGGTCCTCCGAGAGAGCGAGAAAGAGACAATTAGAGAGAGCATACTTAAATTCACACAGGACACCGGATAGGACAGGAGAAGTACTCCAGATATAACAAACTGACCCTAGCCCCCCGACACATTAACTACTGCAGCATAAATACTGGAGGCTGAGACAGGAGGGGTCAGGAGACACTGTGGCCCCATCCGATGACACCCCCGGACAGGGCCAAACAGGAAGGATATAACCCCACCCACTTTGCCAAACCACAGCCCCCACACCACTAGAGGGATATCTTCAACCACCAACTTACCATCCTGAGACAAGGCCGAGTATAGCCCACAAAGATCTCCGCCACGGCACAACCCAAGGGGGGGCGCCAACCCAGACAGGAAGATCACATCAGTGACTCAACCCACTCAAGTGACGCACCCCTCCTAGGGACGGTATGAAAGAGCCCTAGTAAGCCAGTGACTCAGCCCCTGTAATAGGGTTAGAGGCAGAGAATCCCAGTGGAAAGAGGGGAACTGGCCAGGCAGAGACAGCAAGGGCGGTTCGTTGCTCCAGAGCCTTTCCGTTCACCTTCACACTCCTGGGCCAGACTATACTTAATCATATGACCCACTGAAGAGATGAGTCTTCAGTAAAGACTTAAAGGTTGAGACCGAGTATGTGTCTCTCACATGGGTAGGCAGACCATTCCATAAAAATTGAGCTCTAGAGGAGAAAGCCTTGCCTCCAGCTGTTTGCTTAGAAATTCTAGGGACAGTAAGGAGGCCTGCGTCTTGTGACCGTAGCGAACATGTAGGTATGTACGGCAGGACCAAATCGGAAAGATAGGTAGAAGAAAGCCCATGTAATGCTTTGTATGTTAGCAGTAAAACCTTGAAATCAGCCCTTTCCTTAACAGGAAGCCAGTGTAGGGAGGCTAGCACTGGAGTAATATGATCAATTTATTTGGTTCTAGTCAGGATTCTAGCAGCCGTATTTAGCACTAACTGAAGTTTATTTAGTGCTTTATCCGGGTAGCCGGAAAGTAGAGCATTGCAGTAGTCTAACCTAGAAGTAACAAAAGCATGGATTCATTTTTCTGCGTAACTTTTGGACAGAAAGTTTCTGATTTTTGCAATGTTTGGGGCTTCACCATGTTTCATTGAAATGTACAGATGTGTGTCATCCGCATAGCAGTGAAAGTTAACATTATGTTTTCGAATGACATCCCCAAGAGGTAAAATATATAGTGAAAACAATAGTGGTCCTAAAACAGAACTTTGAGGAACACTGGAATTTACAGTTGATTTGTCAGAGGACAAACCATTCACAGAGACAAATTGATATCTTTCCGACAGATAAGATCTAAACCAGGCCAGAACTTGTCCGTGTAGACCAATTTTCCAATCTCTCCAAAAGAATGTGTTGATCAGTGGTATCAAAAGCAGCACTAAGGTCTAGGAGCACGAGGACAGATGCAGAGCCTCGGTCTGACGCCATTAAAAGGCCATTTACCACCTTCACAAGTGCAGTCTCAGTGCTATGATGGGGTCTAAAACCAGACTGAAGCATTTCGTATACATTGTTTGTCTTCAGAAAGGCAGTGAATTGCTGCGCAACAGCTTTTTCTAAAAATGTTGAGAGGAATGGAAGATTCGATAAAGGCTGATAGTTTTTTATATTTTCTGGGTCAAGGTTTGGCTTTTTCAAGAGAGGCTTTATTACTGCCACTTTTAGTGAGTTTGGTACACATCCGGTGGATAGAGAGCCGTTTATTTTGTTCAACATAGGAGGGCCAAGCACAGGAAGCAGCTCTTTCAGTAATTTAGTTGGAATAGGTTCCTGTATGCAGCTTGAAGGTTTAGAGGCCATGATTATTTTCATCAATGTGTCAAATGATATAGTACTAAGTCACTTGAGTGTCTCCCTAGGTCCTGGCAGAGTTGTGCAGACTCAGGACAACTGAGCTTTGGAGGAATACTCAGATTTAAAGAGGAGTCCGTAATTTGCTTTCTAATGATCATTATCTTTCCTCAAAGAAGTTCATGAATTTATTACTGCTGAAGTGAAAGCCATCCTCTCTTGGAGAATGCTGCTTTTTAGTTAGCTTAGCGAAAGTATCAAAAATAAATTTCGGATTGTTCTTATTATCCTCAATTAAGTTGTAAAAATAGGATGATCGAGCAGCAGTGAGGGCTCTTTGAAACTGCACGGTACTGTCTTTCCAAGCTAGTCGGAAGACTTCCAGTTTGGTGTGGCGCCATTTCCGTTCCAATTTTCTGGAAGCTTGCTTCAGAGCTCGGGTATTTTCTGTATACCAGGGAGCTAGTTTCTTATGAGAAATGGTTTTAGGGGTGCAACTGCATCTAGGGTATTGCACAAGGTTTAATTGAGTTCCTCAGTTAGGTGGTTAACTTATTTTTGTCCTCTGACGTCCTTGGGTAGGCAGAGGGAGTCTGGAAGGACATCAAGGAATCTTTGTGTTGTCTGTGAATTTATAGCACAACTTTTGATGCTCCTTGGTTGGGTTCTGAGCAGATTATTTGTTGCGATTGCGAACGTAATAAAATGGTGGTCCGATAGTCCAGGATTATGAGGAAAAACATTCACAAGATTCACAACATTTATTCCATGGGACAAAACTAGGTCCAGAGTATGACTGTGACAGTGAGTAGGTCCAGAGAAATGTTGGACAAAACCCACTGAGTCGATGATGGCTCCGAAAGCCTTTTGGAGTGGGTCTGTGGACTTTTCCATGTGAATATTAAAGTCACCAAAACTTAGAATATGATCCGCTATGACTACAAGGTCCGATAGGAATTCAGGGAACTCAATGAGGAACGCTGTATATGGCCCAGGAGGCCTGTAAACAGTAGCTATCAAAAGACAAACATTTTGTTTTCTTTTTTGTAAATTGAAATTTGCTATCATAAATGTTAGCAGCACCTCCGCCTTTGCGGGATGCGCGGGGGATATGGTCACTAGTGTAGCCAGGAGGTGAGGCCTCATTTAACACAGTAAATTCATCAGCCTTAAGCCATGTTTCAGTCAGGCCAATAACATCAAGATTATGATCAGTGATTAGTTCATTGACTATAACTGCCTTGGAAGTGAGGGATCTAACATTAAGTAGCCCTATTTTGAGATGTGAGGTATCATGATCTCTTTCAATAATGACAGGAATGGAGGAGGTCTTTATTCTAGTGAGATTGCTAAGGCGAACACCGCCATGTTTAGTTTTGCCCAACCTAGGTTGAGGCACAGACACAGTCTCAATGGGGATAGCTGAGCTGACTACACTGACTGTGCTAGTGGCAGACTCCACTAAGCTGGCAGGATGGCTAACAGCCTGCTGCCTGGCCTGCACCGTATCTCATTTTGGAGCCAGAGGAGTTAGAGCCCTGTCTATGTTGGTAGATAAGATGAGAGCACCCCTCCAGCTAGGATGGAGTCCGTCACTCCTCAACAGGCCAGGCTTGGTCCTGTTTGTGGGTGAGTCCCAGAAATAGGGCCAATTATCTACAAATTCTATCTTTTGGGAGGGGCAGAAAACAGTTTTCAACCAGCGATTGAGTTGTGAGACTGCTGTAGAGCTCCTCACTCCCCCTAACTGAGAGGGGGCCAGAGACAATTACTCGATGCCAACACATCTTTCTAGCTGATTTACACGCTGAAGCTATGTTGCACTTGGTGACCTCTGACTGTTTCATCTTAACATGACTCTAGTCAGTGAGCTGTCTCAGTTGGTGTCCTAGTGGAATTTGCGCTAGGTGGGTTGAGAGAGGTAGAATGAGACTATTTCTAGGTGGGGTTAGAGAGAGGTAGAACTAGACTATTCCTATTTGGGGTTAGAGAGAGGTAGAACTAGACTATTCCTATTTGGGGTTAGAGAGAGGTAGAACTAGACTATTCATAGGTGGAGTTAGAGAGAGGTAGAACTAGACTATTCCTAGGTGGGGTTAGAGAGAGGTGGAACTCGACTATTCATAGGTGGGGTTAGAGAGAGGTAGAACTAGACTATTCATAGGTGGGTTGAGAGAGGTAGAATGAGACTATTTCTAGGTGGGTTAAGAGAGAGGTAGAATGAGACTATTCCTAGGTGGGGTTAGAAAGAGGTATAACTAGACTTCCTAGGTGGGGTTAGAGAGAGGTAGAACTAGACTATTCATAGGTGGGGTTAGAGAGAGGTAGAACTAGACTATTCCTATTTGGGGTTAGAGAGAGGTAGAAATAGACTATTCCTGGGTGGGGTTAGAGAGAGGTAGAACTAGACTATTCCTATTTGGGGTTAGAGAGAGGTAGAACTAGACTATTCCTATTTGGGGTTAGAGAGAGGTAGAACTAGACTA
Source organism: Oncorhynchus mykiss (assembly GCF_057628025.1). NCBI lineage: Eukaryota > Metazoa > Chordata > Actinopteri > Salmoniformes > Salmonidae > Oncorhynchus > Oncorhynchus mykiss. The sequence goes on along the minus strand of NC_143045.1, from coordinate 46,165,200 downwards.
TTCCTAGGTGGGGTTAGAGAGATGTAGAACTAGACTATTCCTAGGTGGGGTTAGAGAGAGGTAGAACTAGACTATTCATAGGTGGGGTTAGAGAGAGGTAGAACTAGACTATTCCTAGGTGGGATTAGAGAGAGGTAGAACAAGACTATTCCTATTTGGGGTTAGAGAGAGATAGAACTAGACTATTCCTAGGTGGGGTTAGAGAGAGGTAGAAATAGACTATTCCTATTTGGGGTTAGACAGAGGTAGAACTAGACTATTCCTATTTGGGGTTAGAGAGAGGTAGAACTAGACTATTCCTATTTGGGGTTAGAGAGAGGTAGAACTAGACTATTCATAGGTGGGGTTAGAGAGAGGTAGAACTAGACTATTCCTAGGTGGGGTTAGAGAGAGGTAGAACTAGACTATTCATAGGTGGGGTTAGAGAGAGGTAGAACTAGACTATTCATAGGTGGGGTTAGAGAGAGGTAGAACTAGACTATTCCTAGGTGGGGTTAGAGAGAGGTAGAACTAGACTATTCATAGGTGGGGTTAGAGAGAGGTAGAACTAGACTATTCATAGGTGGGGTTAGAGAGAGGTAGAACTAGACTATTCATAGGTGGGGTTAGAGAGAGGTAGAACTAGACTATTCCTAGGTGGGGTTAGAGAGAGGTAGAACTAGACTATTCATAGGTGGGGTTAGAGAGAGGTAGAACTAGACTATTCATAGGTGGGGTTAGAGAGAGGTAGAACTAGACTATTCATAGGTGGGGTTAGAGAGAGGTAGAACTAGACTATTCCTAGTTGGGGTTAGAAAGAGGTAGAACACGACTAACCCTCTCCAACATGTTTGATGGGAGTCCATTGATTGGCAGTTCTGTCTACCAACCAGACCTATTGTTTATACTACTGAACAGGTTATGCTGCTTGTTTTGTTTGTAGACACATTTCTTGACTGTTTATTAAAGTAAATGTATCTAGTAAATCAATATGATAAGCACTTTCAGAGCTTTAACGTTTCAACAGTGGTTTCTTTGTTCATTTAATATACAGTACCAGTCAAAAGTTTGGACACACTTACTTACTCATTCAAGGCTTTTTCATTATTTTTACTATTTTCTACATTGTAGAATAATAGTGAAGACATCAGGACTATGAAATAACACACATGGAATCATGTAGTGACCAAGAAAGTGTTAAACAAATATATTTTAGATTTTACATTCTTAAAAGTAGCTGGCCTTTGCCTTGATGACAGGTTTGCACCACTCTTGGCATTCTCTCAACCAGCTTCATGAGGTAGTCACCTGGAATGCATTTCAATTAATAGGTGTGCCTTCTCAAAAGTTAATTTGCTGAATATCTTTCCTTCTTAATGTGTTTGAGCCAATCAGTTGTGTTGTAACAAGGTAGGGGTGGTATACAGAAGATAGCCCTATTTGGTAAAAGACCAGGTCCATATTATGGCAAGAACAGCTCAAATAAGCAAAGAGAAACGACAGTCCATCATTACTTTAAGACATGAAGGTCACTCAATCAGGACAATTTCAAGAACGTTTTTTCAAGTGCAGTCGCAAAAACCATCAAGTGCTATGATTAAACTAACTGGTTTAACTGGTTGCCAGTGACGACAGAGACAGAAGTCATGTTAGTGACCCAACTGAGACAGCTCTCTGACTAGAGTCATGTTAGTGAATCAACTGAGACAGCTCTCTGACTAGAGTCATGTTAGTGACCCAACTGAGACAGCTCTCTGACTAGAGTCATGTTAGTGAACCAACTGAGACGGCTCACTGACTAGAGTCATGCTAGTGACCCAACTGAGACGACTCACTGACTAGAGTCATGTTAGTGACCCAACTGAGACAGTTCACTGACTAGTCATGTTAGTGACCCAACTGAGACGGCTCACTGACTAGAGTCATGTTAGTGAACCAACTGAGACGGCTCACTGACTAGAGTCATGTTAGTGACCCAACTGAGACAGCCCACTGACTAGAGTCATGTTAGTGAATTAACTGAGACAGCTCTCTGACTAGAGTCATGTTAGTGAATTAACTGAGACAGCTCACTGACTAGAGTCATGTTAGTGAACCAACTGAGACGGCTCACTGACTAGAGTCATGTTAGTGACCCAACTGAGACAGCCCACTGACTAGAGTCATGTTAGTGACCCAACTGAGACAGCCCACTGACTAGAGTCATGTTAGTGACCCAACTGAGACAGCCCACTGACTAGAGTCATGTTAGTGAACCAACTGAGACGGCTCACTGACTAGAGTCATGTTAGTGACCCAACTGAGACAGCCCACTGACTAGAGTCATGTTAGTGACCCAACTGAGACAGCCCACTGACTAGAGTCATGTTAGTGAACCAACTGAGACAGCCCACTGACTAGAGTCATGTTAGTGAACCAACTGAGACAGCTCACTGACTAGAGTCATGTTAGTGAATCAACTGAGACAGCTCTCTGACTAGAGTCATGTTAGTGAACCAACTGAGACGGCTCACTGACTAGAGTCATGTTAGTGACCCAACTGAGACGGCTCACTGACTAGAGTCATGTTAGTGACCCAACTGAGACGGCTCACTGACTAGAGTCATGTTAGTGAACCAACTGAGACGGCTCACTGACTAGAGTCATGTTAGTGAACCAACTGAGACGGCTCACTGACTAGAGTCATGTTAGTGAACCAACTGAGACGGCTCACTGACTAGAGTCATGTTAGTGACCCAACTGAGACGGCTCACTGACTAGAGTCATGTTAGTTACCCAACTGAGACGGCTCACTGACTAGAGTCATGTTAGTGACCCAACTGAGACGGCTCACTGACTAGAGTCATGTTAGTGACCCAACTGAGACAGCTCACTGACTAGAGTCATGTTAGTGAACCATCTCAACTCAAATCAAATTTTATTTCTCACATACACATGGTTAACAGATGTTAATGCGAGTGTAGCGAAATGCTTGTGCTTCTAGTTACGACAATGCAGTAATAACCAACGAGTAATCTAACCTAACAATTTCACAACAATTACCTTATACACACAAGTGTAAAGGAATGAATAAGAAAATGTACATAAAAATATATGCATGAGCTATGGCCGAACGGCATAGGCAAGATGCAGTAGATGGTATAGAGTACAGTATATACATATGAGATGAGTAATGTAGGGTATGTAAACATTATAAAAAGTGGCATTGGTTAAAGTGACTAGTGATACATTTATTACATACATTTTTCCATTATTAAAGTGGCTGGAGTTGAGTCAGTGTGTTGGCAGCAGATACTCAACGTTAGTGGTGGCTGTTTAACAGTCTGATGGCCTTGAGATAGAAGCTGTTTTTCAGTCTCTCGGTCCCAGCTTTGATGCACCTGTACTGACCTCGCCTTCTGGATGATAGCGGGGTGAACAGTCAGTGGATCGGGTGGTTGTTGTCCTTGATGATCTTTTTGGCCTTCCTGTGACATCGGGTGGTGTAGGTGTCCTGGAGGGCAGGTAGTTTGCCCCCGGTGATGCGTTGTGCAGACGTCAATACACTCTGGAGAGACGTACGGTTGTGGGCGGAGCAGTTGCCGTACCAGGCGGTGATACAGTCCGACAGGATGCTGTCGATTGTGCATCTGTAAAAGTGTGTGAGACAAGCCAAATTTCTTCAGCCTCCTGAGGTTGAAGAGGTGCTGTTGTGCCTTCTTCACTACGCTGTCTGTGTGGGAGGACCATTTGTTTGTCCATGATGTGTACGCCGAGGAACTTAAAACTCTCCACCCTCTCCACTACTGTCCCATTGATGTGGATAGGGGGGTGCTCCCTCTGCTGTTTCCTGAAGTCCACTATCATCTCCTTTGTTTTGTTGACGTTGAGTGTGAGGTTATTTTCCTGACACCACACTCCGAGTGCCCTCACCTCCTCCCCGTAGGCCGTCTCGTCGTTGTTGGTAATCAAGCCTACCACTGTAGTGTCGTCTGCAAACTTGATGATTGAGTTGGAGGCGTGCATGGCCACGCAGTCGTGGGTGAACAGGGAGTACAGGAGAGGGAACCCTTGTGGGGCCCCAGTGTTGAGGATCAACTGAGACAGTTCACTGACTAGAGTCATGTTAGTGACCCAACTGAGACAGCCCACTGACTAGAGTCATGTTAGTTACCCATCTGAGACAGCCCACTGACTAGAGTCATGTTAGTTACCCAACTGAGACAGCCCACTGACTAGAGTCATGTTAGTGACCCAACTGAGACAGCCCACTGACTAGAGTCATGTTAGTGAATTAACTGAGACAGCTCTCTGACTAGAGTCATGTTAGTGAATTAACTGAGACAGCTCACTGACTAGAGTCATGTTAGTGAACCAACTGAGACGGCTCACTGACTAGAGTCATGTTAGTGACCCAACTGAGACAGCCCACTGACTAGAGTCATGTTAGTGACCCAACTGAGACAGCCCACTGACTAGAGTCATGTTAGTGACCCAACTGAGACAGCCCACTGACTAGAGTCATGTTAGTGAACCAACTGAGACGGCTCACTGACTAGAGTCATGTTAGTGACCCAACTGAGACAGCCCACTGACTAGAGTCATGTTAGTGACCCAACTGAGACAGCCCACTGACTAGAGTCATGTTAGTGAACCAACTGAGACAGCTCACTGACTAGAGTCATGTTAGTGAATCAACTGAGACAGCTCTCTGACTAGAGTCATGTTAGTGAACCAACTGAGACGGCTCACTGACTAGAGTCATGTTAGTGACCCAACTGAGACGGCTCACTGACTAGAGTCATGTTAGTGACCCAACTGAGACGGCTCACTGACTAGAGTCATGTTAGTGAACCAACTGAGACGGCTCACTGACTAGAGTCATGTTAGTGACCCAACTGAGACAGCTCTCTGACTAGAGTCATGTTAGTGAATCAACTGAGACGGCTCACTGACTACAGTCATGTTAGTGAACCAACTGAGACAGCTCACTGACTAGAGTCATGTTAGTGAATTAACTGAGACGGCTCACTGACTAGAGTCATGTTAGTGACCCAACTGAGACAGCCCACTGACTAGAGTCATGTTAGTGACCCAACTGAGACAGCCCACTGACTAGAGTCATGTTAGTGAACCAACTGAGACGGCTCACTGACTAGAGTCATGTTAGTGAACCAACTGAGACAGCTCACTGACTAGAGTCATGTTAGTGAATCAACTGAGACAGCTCTCTGACTAGAGTCATGTTAGTGAATTAACTGAGACGGCTCACTGACTAGAGTCATGTTAGTGACCCAACTGAGACGGCTCACTGACTAGAGTCATGTTAGTGACCCAACTGAGACAGCTCTCTGACTAGAGTCATGTTAGTGAATCAACTGAGACGGCTCACTGACTAGAGTCATGTTAGTGAACCAACTGAGACAGCTCACTGAATAGAGTCATGTTAGTGAATTAACTGAGACGGCTCACTGACTAGAGTCATGTTAGTGAATCAACTGAGACAGCTCACTGACTAGAGTCATGTTAGTGAATCAACTGAGACAGCTCACTGACTAGAGTCATGTTAGTGAACCAACTGAGACGGCTCACTGACTAGAGTCATGTTAGTGAATCAACTGAGACAGCTCACTGACTAGAGTCATGTTAGTGAATCAACTGAGACGGCTCACTGACTAGAGTCATGTTAGTGACCCAACTGAGACGGCTCACTGACTAGAGTCATGTTAGTGACCCAACTGAGACGACTCACTGACTAGAGTCATGTTAGTGACCCAACTGAGACGGCTCACTGACTAGAGTCATGTTAGTTACCCAACTGAGACGGCTCACTGACTAGAGTCATGTTAGTGAACCAACTGAGACGACTCACTGACTAGAGTCATGTTAGTGACCCAACTGAGACAGCTCACTGACTAGAGTCATGTTAGTGAACCAACTGAGACGGCTCACTGACTAGAGTCATGTTAGTGAATCAACTGAGACAGCTCACTGACTAGAGTCATGTTAGTGAATCAACTGAGACGGCTCAAATCGAATAATCTGTATATTAATTTAAAATCTGTGACTTTATTCATTCAATAACGGTTGTTATTTGAGCTTCTAATCATCTCTATTTGGTCTGATGGTGACATATTGTTTGGACCCCTTATTGGCTGCTCATAGTTGAACACACCCATCCAGATGACTTTCTGTCTTTATTGGTGGGTTTCCTGGAACTAGCTGTTGCGGATCTATTCAGTATCACTCTACATCCCTCCTTCTGTTTCCACACGCTGCACAGACAGTATGCCTTAGCAGAATCACCACACACACCCTGCCTGCCCAGCCGCAGCCTAATCTCCCTGTGTATGTGCCTGTCTCTCTCAGGTCCTCTCCCTGACGGCTGGGAACAGGCCGGCACCTCTGAGGGAGAGATCTACTACATCAACCACAAGAACAAAACCACCTCCTGGCTCGACCCACGCCTGGAGCCGTGCTACAGTGAGATAACACACACCTCTCAGTTCTGTCATGTTCACCTCTCAGTCTGTCATATTCACCTCTCAGTCTGTCATATTCACCTCTCAGTCTGTCATGTTCACCTCTCAGTTCTGTCATATTCACTTCTCAGCCTGTCATGTTCACCTCTCAGCCTGTCATATTCACCTCTCAGCCTGTCATGTTCACCTCTCAGCCTGTCATATTCACCTCTCAGCCTGTCATATTCACCTCTCAGCCTGTCATGTTCACCTCTCAGTTCTGTCATATTCACCTCTCAGCCTGTCATGTTCACCTCTCAGCCTGTCATATTCACCTCTCAGCCTGTCATGTTCACCTCTCAGCCTGTCATGTTCACCTCTCAGCCTGTCATGTTCACCTCTCAGCCTGTCATATTCACCTCTCAGTCTGTCATGTTCACCTCTGTCTGTCATGTTCACCTCTGTCTGTCATGTTCACCTCTCAGCCTGTCATGTTCACCTCTCAGCCTGTCATGTTCACCTCTCAGTCTGTCATGTTCACCTCTGTCTGTCATGTTCACCTCTGTCTGTCATGTTCACCTCTCAGTTCTGTCATGTTCACCTCTCAGCCTGTCATATTCACCTCTCAGTCTGTCATGTTCATCTCTCAGTTCTGTCATGTTCATCTCTCAGCCTGTCATATTCACCTCTCAGTTCTGTCATATTCACCTCTCAGTTCTGTCATATTCACCTCTCAGTTCTGTCATGTTCACCTCTCAGCCTGTCATATTCACCTCTCAGTTCTGTCATGTTCACCTCTCAGTTCTGTCATGTTCACCTCTCAGTTCTGTCATGTTCACTTCTCAGTTCTGTCATATTCACCTCTCAGTCTGTCATGTTCACCTCTCAGCCTGTCATATTCACCTCTCAGTTCTGTCATGTTCACCTCTCAGCCTGTCATATTCACCTCTCACTTCTGTCATATTCACCTCTCAGTTCTGTCATGTTCACCTCTCAGCCTGTCATGTTCACTTCTCACTTCTGTCATATTCACCTCTCAGTTCTGTCATGTTCACCTCTCAGCCTGTCATGTTCACCTCTCACTTCTGTCATATTCACCTCTCAGTTCTGTCATGTTCACCTCTCAGCCTGTCATATTCACCTCTCAGTTCTGTCATATTCATCTCTCAGTTCTGTCATATTCACCTCTCAGTTCTGTCATGTTCATCTCTCAGTTCTGTCATATTCACCTCTCAGCCTGTCATATTCACCTCTCAGCCTGTCATATTCACCTCTCAGCCTGTCATATTCACCTCTCAGCCTGTCATGTTCACCTCTCAGTTCTGTCATGTTCACCTCTCAGTCTGTCATGTTCACTTCTCAGCCTGTCATGTTCACCTCTCAGCCTGTCATATTCACCTCTCAGCCTGTCATGTTCACCTCTCAGTTCTGTCATATTCACCTCTCAGCCTGTCATGTTCACCTCTCAGCCTGTCATATTCACCTCTCAGCCTGTCATGTTCACCTCTCAGTTCTGTCATATTCACCTCTCAGCCTGTCATATTCACCTCTCAGCCTGTCATATTCACCTCTCAGCCTGTCATGTTCACCTCTCAGTCTGTCATATTCACCTCTCAGCCTGTCATGTTCACCTCTCAGTCTGTCATATTCACCTCTCAGCCTGTCATATTCACCTCTCAGCCTGTCATGTTCACCTCTCAGTCTGTCATATTCACCTCTCAGTCTGTCATATTCACCTCTCAGCCTGTCATGTTCACCTCTCAGTCTGTCATATTCACCTCTCAGCCTGTCATGTTCACCTCTCAGCCTGTCATATTCACCTCTCAGCCTGTCATATTCACCTCTCAGCCTGTCATGTTCACCTCTCAGCCTGTCATATTCACCTCTCAGCCTGTCATGTTCACCTCTCAGTCTGTCAAGTTCACCTCTCAGTTCTGTCATATTCACCTCTCAGCCTGTCATGTTCACCTCTCAGCCTGTCATATTCACCTCTCAGTCTGTCATGTTCACCTCTCAGCCTGTCATATTCACCTCTCAGTCTGTCATGTTCACCTCTCAGCCTGTCATATTCACCTCTCAGCCTGTCATATTCACCTCTCAGCCTGTCATATTCACCTCTCAGCCTGTCATGTAACACTTTACAGTGAAATGCTGAATACAACAGGTGTAGTAGACCTCACAGTGAAATACTGAATACAACAGGTGTAGTAGACCTCACAGTGAAATGCTGAATACAACAGGTGTAGTAGACCTCACAGTGAAATGCTGAATACAACAGGTGTAGTAGACCTTACAGTAAAATGCTGAATACAACAGGTGTAGTAGACCTCACAGTGAAATGCTGAATACAACAGGTGTAGTAGACCTTACAGTAAAATGCTGAATACAACAGGTGTAGTAGACCTCACAGTGAAATGCTGAATACAACAGGTGTAGTAGACCTCACAGTGAAATGCTGAATACAACAGGTGTAGTAGACCTTACAGTGAAATGCTGAATACAACAGGTGTAGTAGACCTTACAGTGAAATGCTGAATACAACAGGTGTAGTAGACCTTACATTGAAATGCTGAATACAACAGGTGTAGTAGACCTTACAGTGAAATGCTGAATACAACAGGTGTAGTAGACCTTACAGTGAAATGCTGAATACAACAGGTGTAGTAGACCTTACAGTGAAATGCTGAATACAACAGGTGTAGTAGACCTCACAGTGAAATGCTGAATACAACAGGTGTAGTAGACCTTACAGTGAAATGCTGAATACAACAGGTGTAGTAGACCTCACAGTGAAATGCTGAATACAACAGGTGTAGTAGACCTTACAGTGAAATGCTGAATACAACAGGTGTAGTAGACCTCACTGTGAAATGCTGAATACAACAGGTGTAGTAGACCTCACAGTGAAATGCTGAATACAACAGGTGTAGTAGACCTCACAGTGAAATGCTGAATACAACAGGTGTAGTAGACCTTACAGTGAAATGCTGACTACAACAGGTGTAGTAGACCTCACAGTGAAATGCTGAATACAACAGGTGTAGTAGACCTCACAGTGAAATGCTGAATACAACAGGTGTAGTAGACCTTACAGTGAAATGCTGAATATCACAGGTGTAGTAGACCTTACAGTGAAATGATGAATACAACAGGTGTAGTAGACCTTACAGTGAAATGCTGAATACAACAGGTGTAGTACACCTTACAGTGAAATGCTGAATACAACAGGTGTAGTAGACCTTACAGTGAAATGCTGAATACAACAGGTGTAGTAGACCTTACAGTGAAATGCTGAATACAACAGGTGTAGTAGACCTCACAGTGAAATGCTGAATACAACAGGTGTAGTAGACCTTACAGTGAAATGCTGAATACAACAGGTGTAGTAGACCTTACAGTGAAATGCTGAATACAACAGGTGTAGTAGACCTCACAGTGAAATGCTGAATACAACAGGTGTAGTAGACCTGACAGTGAAATGCTGAATACAACAGGTGTAGTAGACCTCACAGTGAAATGCTGAATACAACAGGTGTAGTAGACCTCACAGTGAAATGCTGAATACAACAGGTGTAGTAGACCTCACAGTGAAATGCTGAATACAACAGGTGTAGTAGACCTTACAGTGAAATGCTGAATACAACAGGTGTAGTAGACCTCACAGTGAAATGCTTACTTACAAGACCTTAACCAACAATGCAGTTAAGAAAATATTTACTAAATAAACTAAAGTAAATAAAGTTACACAATAATAAAAAGTTTCACAATAAAATAACAATAATTAGGCTTTATTCAGGGGGTACTGAGTCATTGTACATGTAGGTTGGGGTACATCATAAACAGATAGTAACAGCAGTGTACATGTAGGTTGGGTAAAGGGACTATGAGTACATCATAAACAGATAGTAACAGCAGTGTACATGTAGGTTGGGGTACATCATAAACAGATAGTAACAGCATTGTACATGTAGGTTGGGGTACATCATAAACAGATAGTAACAGCATTGTACATGTAGGTTGGGGTACATCATAAACAGATAGTAACAGCAGTGTACATGTAGGTTGGGTAAAGGGACTATGAGTACATCATAAACAGATAGTAACAGCAGTGTACATGTAGGTTGGGGTACATCATAAACAGATAGTAACAGCAGTGTACATGTAGGTTGGGTAAAGTGACTATGAGTACATCATAAACAGATAGTAACAGCAGTGTAAAAACTAAGGAGGGGGGGGGGGTCAATGCAAATAGTCTGGTGGCCATTTGATTAGCTGTTCGAGAGTCTTATGTCTGGGGGATAGAAGCTGTCAAGGAGCCTTTTGGTCCTAGACTTGGTGCTCAGGGTACTGCTTGCCGTGCGGTAGAGGAGAGAACAGTCAATGACTGGGGTGGCTGGGGTCTTTGACAATGTTTAGGGCCTTCCTCTGACACCACCTGGTATAGAGGTCCTGGATGGCAGGAAGCTTGGCCCCAGTAATGTACTGGGCCGTTCGCACTACCCTCTGAAGTGCCTTACGGTCGGAGGCCGAGCAGTTGCCATACCAGGCGGTGATGCAACCGGGCAGGATGCTCTCGATGGTGCAGCTGTAGAACTTTTTGAGGATCTGGGTCCCATGCCAAAACCTCTCCTGAGGGGGAAAATGCGTTGTTGTGCCCTCTTCACGACTGTCTTGGTAATAGAGTTTAGTAGTTTTTTAGGTTAGCCCGTAGTTCATGCTGGACTCATGAGTAAACTCACTTTAATTCAATATCCAGTGACGAGTCAGACTATGCCATCTTTCTAATCACATTTCAACTTCTTCTCTGGGTTCACTGCTACTACAGGACTTTACAGAGTCTGGGAGAAGAAAGGTTGCAGCAATAACAACAACACGTTTTACAGGAGACCCATTTTCAAGTCATTTCCAAGGGATTCCATATAGTTAATCCTGTTCGGAGTGGTTTGGGCAACACACACAGCTAACCCTATAGTCCAGAACTCGGACCATGGCTAAGTCTTGGTGTTAGGACTAGCCGTTAGCCATTTTAGTGTTTCAGCAACAGCTGAGTTAGCCGTTAACTAATCCTTTGGACTGTACATGTGAGAGGTCAGTAGTGCTGCTGTAGCCATTGGTGGGCTGGCGTTGGACTGGTGATCTGGTGAAAGGTACCTGTGTGTGTGTGTATGTACCTGGTGTGTATGTACCTGGTGTATATGTACCTGGTGTGTATGTACCCGGTGTGTATGTACCTGGTGTATATGTACCTGGTGTGTATGTACCTGGTGTGTATGTACCTGGTGTGTATGTACCTGGTGTATATGTACCCGGTGTGTATGTACCCGGTGTGTATGTACCTGGTGTATATGTACCCGGTGTGTATGTACCTGGTGTATATGTACCTGGTGTATATGTACCTGGTGTGTATGTACCTGGTGTGTATGTACCTGGTGTATATGTACCCGGTGTGTATGTACCTGGTGTGTATGTACCTGGTGTGTATGTACCTGGTGTGTATGTACCTGGTGTATATGTACCCGGTGTGTATGTACCTGGTGTGTATGTACCTGGTGTGTATGTACCTGGTGTGTATGTACCTGGTGTATATGTACCCGGTGTGTATGTACCCGGTGTGTATGTACCTGGTGTATATGTACCCGGTGTGTATGTACCTGGTGTATATGTACCTGGTGTGTATGTACCTGGTGTGTATGTACCTGGTGTGTATGTACCTGGTGTGTATGTACCCGGTGTGTATGTACCTGGTGTATATGTACCCGGTGTGTATGTACCTGGTGTGTATGTACCTGGTGTGTATGTACCTGGTGTATATGTACCTGGTGTATATGTACCCGGTGTGTATGTACCTGGTGTGTATGTACCTGGTGTGTATGTACCTGGTGTGTATGTACCCGGTGTGTATGTACCTGGTGTGTATGTACCTGGTGTGTATGTACCTGGTGTATATGTACCCGGTGTGTATGTACCCGGTGTGTATGTACCTGGTGTATATGTACCCGGTGTGTATGTACCTGGTGTATATGTACCCGGTGTGTATGTACCTGGTGTGTATGTACCTGGTGTGTATGTACCCGGTGTATATGTACCCGGTGTGTATGTACCCGGTGTGTATGTACCTGGTGTGTATGTACCTGGTGTGTATGTACCTGGTGTGTATGTACCTGGTGTGTATGTACCTGGTGTGTATGTACCTGGTGTGTATGTACTAGAGGTGGACCGATTATGATTTTTCAACGCCGATAACTTTACCGATTATTAGAGGACCAAAAAAAGCCGATACAGATTAATCTGACAATTGTTTTGTATTTATTTGTAATAATGACAATTAGAACAATACTGAATGAACACAGACCAGACACTAATCCAATACCCAGATGTGACCGACCAGACACTAATCCAATACCCAGATGTGACCGACCAGACACTAATCCAATACCCAGATGTGACCGACCAGACACTAATCCAATACCCAGATGTGACTGACCAGACACTAATCCAATACCCAGATGTGACCGACCAGACACTAATCCAATACCCAGATGTGATTGACCAGACAGTAATCCAATACCCAGATGTGACTGACCAGACACTAATCCAATACCCAGATGTGACCGACCAGACACTAATCCAATACCCAGATGTGACTGACCAGACACTAATCCAATACCCAGATGTGACCGACCAGACACTAATCCAATACCCAGATGTGACCGACCAGACACTAATCCAATACCCAGATGTGACCGACCAGACACTAATCCAATACCTAGATGTGACCGACCAGACACTAATCCAATACCCAGATGTGACTGACCAGACACTAATCCAATACCCAGATGTGACTGACCAGACACTAATCCAATACCTAGATGTGACCGACCAGACACTAATCCAATACCCAGATGTGACTGACCAGACACTAATCCAATACCCAGATGTGACTGACCAGACACTAATCCAATACCTAGATGTGACCGACCAGACACTAATCCAATACCCAGATGTGACTGACCAGACACTAATCCAATACCCAGATGTGACTGACCAGACACTAATCCAATACCTAGATGTGACTGACCAGACACTAATCCAATAACCAGATGTGACTGACCAGACACTAATCCAATACCTAGATGTGACTGACCAGACACTAATCCAATACCCAGATGTGACCGACCAGACACTAATCCAATACCCAGATGTGACTGACCAGACACTAATCCAATACCCAGATGTGACCGACCAGACACTAATCCAATACCCAGATGTGACCGACCAGACACTAATCCAATACCCAGATGTGACTGACCAGACACTAATCCAATACCCAGATGTGACCGACCAGACACTAATCCAATACCCAGATGTGACCGACCAGACACTAATCCAATACCCAGATGTGACTGACCAGACACTAATCCAATACCTAGATGTGACTGACCAGACACTAATCCAATACCCAGATGTGACCGACCAGACACTAATCCAATACCCAGATGTGACTGACCAGACACTAATCCAATACCCAGATGTGACCGACCAGACACTAATCCAATACCTAGATGTGACTGTCCAGACACTAATTCAATACCCAGATGTGACTGACCAGACACTAATCCAAAACCCAGATGTGACTGACCAGACACTAATCCAATACCCAGATGTGACTGACCAGACACTAATCCAATACCCAGATGTGACCGACCAGACACTAATCCAAAACCCAGATGTGACTGACCAGACACTAATTCAATACCCAGATGTGACTGACCAGACACTAATTCAATACCCAGATGTGACTGACCAGACACTAATCCAAAACCCAGATGTGACTGACCAGACACTAATCCAATACCCAGATGTGACCGACCAGACACTAATCCAATACCCAGATGTGACTGACCAGACACTAATCCAATACCTAGATGTGACTGACCAGACACTAATCCAATACCTAGATGTGACCGACCAGACACTAATCCAATACCCAGATGTGACTGACCAGACACTAATCCAATATCTAGATGTGACTGACCAGACACTAATCCAATACCTAGATGTGACTGACCAGACACTAATCCAATACCCAGATGTGACCGACCAGACACTAATCCAATACCCAGATGTGATTGACCAGACAGTAATCCAATACCCAGATGTGACCGACCAGACACTAATCCAATACCCAGATGTGACTGACCAGACACTAATCCAATACCTAGATGTGACTGACCAGACACTAATCCAATACCCAGATGTGACTGACCAGACACTAATCCAATACCCAGATGTGACTGACCAGACACTAATCCAATACCCAGATGTGACCGACCAGACACTAATCCAATACCTAGATGTGACTGACCAGACACTAATCCAATACCCAGTTGTGACCGACCAGACACTAATCCAATACCTAGATGTGACCGACCAGACACTAATCCAATACCTAGATGTGACCGACCAGACACTAATCCAATACCCAGATGTGACCGACCAGACACTAATCCAATACCCAGATGTGACTGACCAGACACTAATCCAATACCTAGATGTGACTGACCAGACACTAATCCAATACCTAGATGTGACTGACCAGACACTAATCCAATACCCAGATGTGACCGACCAGACACTAATCCAATACCCAGATGTGACTGACCAGACAGTAATCCAATACCCAGATGTGACCGACCAGACACTAATCCAATACCTAGATGTGACTGACCAGACAGTAATCCAATACCCAGATGTGACCGACCAGACACTAATCCAATACCCAGATGTGACCGACCAGACACTAATCCAATACCTAGATGTGACTGACCAGACACTAATCCAATACCCAGATGTGACTGACCAGACACTAATCCAATACCCAGATGTGACTGACCAGACACTAATCCAATACCCAGATGTGACTGACCAGACACTAATCCAATACCCAGATGTGACCGACCAGACACTAATCCAATACCTAGATGTGACTGACCAGACACTAATCCAATACCCAGATGTGACCGACCAGACACTAATCCAATACCCAGATGTGACCGACCAGACACTAATCCAATACCCAGATGTGACTGACCAGACACTAATCCAATACCCAGATGTGACCGACCAGACACTAATCCAATACCTAGATGTGACTGACCAGACACTAATCCAATACCCAGATGTGACTGACCAGACACTAATCCAATACCCAGATGTGACCGACCAGACACTAATCCAATACCTAGATGTGACTGACCAGACACTAATCCAATACCCAGATGTGACTGACCAGACACTAATCCAATACTCAGATGTGACTGACCAGACACTAATCCAATACCCAGATGTGACTGACCAGACACTTCTGATAAGGACCAGTTTGTCTTTTTTTCTCACCATTGACCTTTTCATATTGATCATATGACCTTTCTATCACATGTTCCTAACCCTTTCTATCACATGTAGTTGTGTCATTCTTTTTTCTTATCTCAACCCAGGATGTGCAACACCCTGGACATGCAACACCCTGGCAATAACCTCCCTGTTAAATTGACAGCTGACAAATATTGACCTAACCTTCAAAGAACAGAAAGCTGCAGATCATTTTAATAGTTCTCAGCTGGCACACCCTTCGTAGAGTGTGTGTTTGTGTGCGTGTCTGTGTGCATGTGTGTCCTTATGAGTAATTCACACTGCAACAATGTAGTAAACTAACAGAGTCTGCCTCTCTGTCTGTCTGTCTGTCTGTCTGTCTGCCTGCCTGCCTGTCTGTCTGCCTGTCTGCGAGTCAGAAAGAGGAGGCGATTCACTGTTTGATTGATGCGTTGTGGAAGACTTGTGATCTGTTCTGGAAAGACTTTGAGATGCGTTGTGGAATGCCATTTTAAATTAACATTTTAATATATTTGTATATTATTTTTTTTATACATTTGTTTTCTTTATTTCTTCTTATTATTTGTTTTTGTAGTTTTATTTATTTGTATTTATTTTTTACGTTGTGGAAGACTTGTGTTGCGTTGTGTTGGGGCTTCTTTCCCTCTCATTGGCTCAACACTAGAACACAAAGGCTTGAAATGGCAAATTGCACCCTATTCCCTATAAAGTGCACTACTTTTCACCGTGGTGCATAGGCATGTGGGACACACCTAAACACTCACAGTACACAGACAGGCAGACAGACAGACATGCAGACAGACAGGCAGACAGACAGGCAGACAGACAGACAGACAGACAGACACCATTTCTGCAAAAGAGAGTCCAATGCACAAGATGTAATAGTTTCACTTTGATTGTAACTTGGTTGTAGGAATGAATGGTAGTGTGTAGAGAATGGTCATGGCTGACTGTAGCATACATAATACAAATACATCATATACACAGTACACCGTATACACAGTACACCAAATACACAGTACATCAAATACACCTAATACACAATACACCTGATACACAGTACATCAAATACACCTAATACACATTACACCTAATACACAGTACATCAAATACACCTATACACATTACACCAAATACACAGTACATCAAATACACCTATACACATTACACCAAATACACAGTACATCAAATACACCTAATACACAGTACATCATATACACAGTACACCGTATACACAGTACATCAAATACACCTATACACATTACACCAAATACACAGTACATCAAATACACCTATACACATTACACCAAATACACAGTACATCAAATACACCTGATACACAGTACATCAAATACACCTAATACACATTACACCTAATACACAGTACATCAAATACACCTATACACATTACACCAAATACACAGTACATCAAATACACCTATACACATTACACCAAATACACAGTACATCAAATACACCTATACACATTACACCTAATACACAGTACATCAAATACACCTAATACACAGTACATCATATACACAGTACACCGTATACACAGTACACCAAATGCACAGTACACCAAATACACCTAATACACATTACATCAAATACACAGTACATCATATACACAGTCAACAGTATACACAGTACACCTAATACACAGTACACCAAATACACCTAATACACATTACACCAAATACACAGTACATCAAATACACAGTACACCAACAATGCTGGATGATTTGTGTGTTGTAAAATCTGATAATTAACCTCTCACCCCTCTCTCCCTCTGGAGGCCTGAACCAGCAGCGTATCACCCAGAGTGCTCCTGGTAAGCAGGGGAGCCAGCTGCCTTCCAGCCCCCAAAGTGGAGGAGTCATGGGGGGCAGCAACCAGATAAAGCTCCAGCAGCTGCAGATGGAGAAGGAGAGGTTGAGACTGAAACACCAGGAGCTGCTCCGCACCAGACCACAGGTCAGCAGAAATCCATATAAACTAACCTGAATCCCAACTCAGATCCATGTCTATATAAACTAACCTGAATCCCAACTCAGATCCATGTCTATATAAACTAACTGAATCCCAACTCAGATCCATGTCTATATAAACTAACCTGAATCCCAACTCAGATCCATGTCTATATAAACTAACCTGAATCCCAACTCAGATCCCTGTCTATATAAACTAACCTGAATCCCAACTCAGATCCATGTCTATATAAACTAACCTGAATCCCAACTCAGATCCATGTCTATATAAACTAACCTGAATCACAACTCAGATCCATGTCTATATAAACTAACCTGAATCCCAACTCAGATCCATGTCTATATAAACTAACCTGAATCCCAACACAGATCCATGCCTATATAAACTAACCTGAATCCCAACTCAGATCCATGTCTATATAAACTAACCTGTCCCACCACACATTATCCCAGTTCCACTACACAGTATATCTCTATTTTTTTATCTCTCTCTCTCTCTTTCTCTCTCTCTCTCTCTCTCTCTCTCTCTCTCTCTCTCTCTCTCTCTCTCTCATTCTCCCCCTCTGTCTCTCTCTCTCTCTGTCTCTCCCTGTCTCTCTGTCTGTCTCTCTCTCTCTTCTTACTCAAGTGGAAGGATCACATAGCTGTGTGATGTCTGTCTGTTTAATCCTAGATTTAACTTGATATACAGTGGATAGAACGCAAATTAACTCTGACACAGACAGACAGACAGACAGACAGACAGACAGACAGACAGACAGACAGACAGACAGACAGACAGACAGACAGACAGACAGACAGACAGACAGACAGACAGACAGACAGACAGACAGACAGACAGAAAGAGGGTGAAGGAGAGACTAACATGTGTAATGTGTATATGATCCACTAACATGTGTAATCTGTATATGATCCACTAACATGTGTAATGTGTATATGATCCACTAACATGTGTAATGTGTATATGCTCCACTAACGTGTGTAATGTGTATATGATCCACTAACGTGTGTAATGTGTATATGATCCACTAACATGTGTAATCTGTATATGATCCACTAACATGTGTAATGTGTATATGATCCACTAACATGTGTAATCTGTATATGATCCACTAACATGTGTATATGATCCACTAACATGTGTAATGTGTATATGATCCACTAACGTGTGTAATGTGTATATGATCCACTAACATGTGTAATGTGTATATGATCCACTAACATGTGTAATGTGTATATGATCCACTAACATGTGTAATGTGTATATGATCCACTAACATGTGTAATCTGTATATGATCCACTAACATGTGTAATGTGTATATGATCCACTAACATGTGTAATCTGTATATGATCCACTAACATGTGTATATGATCCACTAACATGTGTAATGTGTATATGATCCACTAACGTGTGTAATGTGTATATGATCCACTAACGTGTGTAATGTGTATATGATCCACTAACATGTGTAATGTGTATATGATCCACTAACGTGTGTAATGTGTATATGATCCACTAACGTGTGTAATGTGTATATGATCCACTAACGTGTGTAATGTGTATATGATCCACTAACGTGTGTAATGTGTATATGATCCACTAACGTGTGTAATGTGTATATGATCCACTAACATGTGTATATGCTCCACTAACATGTGTATATGATCCACTAACATGTGTAATCTGTATATGATCCACTAACATGTGTAATCTGTATATGATCCACTAACATGTGTAATGTCTATATGCTCCACTAACATGTGTAATGTGTATATGATCCACTAACATGTGTAATCTGTATATGATCCACTAACATGTGTAATGTGTATATGATCCACTAACATGTGTAATGTGTATATGATCCACTAACATGTGTAATGTGTATATGATCCACTAACATGTGTAATGTGTATATGATCCACTAACATGTGTAATCTGTATATGATCCACTAACATGTGTAATCTGTATATGATCCACTAACATGTGTAATGTGTATATGATCCACTAACATGTGTAATCTGTATATGATCCACTAACATGTGTAATGTCTATATGCTCCACTAACATGTGTAATGTGTATATGATCCACTAACATGTGTAATCTGTATATGATCCACTAACATGTGTAATGTGTATATGATCCACTAACATGTGTAATGTGTATATGATCCACTAACATGTGTAATGTGTATATGATCCACTAACATGTGTAATCTGTATATGATCCACTAACATGTGTAATCTGTATATGATCCACTAACATGTGTAATGTGTATATGATCCACTAACATGTGTAATCTGTATATGATCCACTAACATGTGTAATGTGTATATGATCCACTAACATGTGTAATGTGTATATGATCCACTAACATGTGTAGTGTGTATATGATCCACTAACATGTGTAATGTGTATATGATCCACTAACATGTGTAATCTGTATATGATCCACTAACATGTGTAATGTGTATATGATCCACTAACATGTGTAATGTGTATATGATCCACTAACATGTGTAATGTGTATATGCTCCACTAACATGTGTAATGTGTATATGATCCACTAACGTGTGTAATGTGTATATGATCCACTAACATGTGTAATCTGTATATGATCCACTAACATGTGTAATGTGTATATGATCCACTAACATGTGTAATCTGTATATGATCCACTAACATGTGTATATGATCCACTAACATGTGTAATGTGTATATGATCCACTAACGTGTGTAATGTGTATATGATCCACTAACATGTGTAATCTGTATATGATCCACTAACATGTGTAATGTGTATATGATCCACTAACATGTGTAATGTGTATATGATCCACTAACATGTGTAATGTGTATATGCTCCACTAACATGTGTAATGTGTATATGATCCACTAACGTGTGTAATGTGTATATGATCCACTAACATGTGTAATCTGTATATGATCCACTAACATGTGTAATGTTTATATGCTCCACTAACATGTGTAATCTGTATATGATCCACTAACATGTGTATATGATCCACTAACATGTGTAATGTGTATATGATCCACTAACGTGTGTAATGTGTATGTGATCCACTAACATGTGTAATCTGTATATGATCCACTAACATGTGTAATGTGTATATGATCCACTAACATGTGTAATGTGTATATGATCCACTAACATGTGTAATGTGTATATGCTCCACTAACATGTGTAATGTGTATATGATCCACTAACGTGTGTAATGTGTATATGATCCACTAACATGTGTAATCTGTATATGATCCACTAACATGTGTAATGTTTATATGCTCCACTAACATGTGTAATCTGTATATGATCCACTAACATGTGTAATCTGTATATGATCCACTAACATGTGTAATGTGTATATGATCCACTAACATGTGTAATGTGTATATGATCCACTAACATGTGTAATGTGTATATGATCCACTAACATTTGTAATGTGTATATGCTCCACTAACGTGTGTAATGTGTATATGATCCACTAACGTGTGTAATGTGTATATGATCCACTAACATGTGTAATCTGTAAATGATCCACTAACATGTGTAATGTTTTTATGCTCCACTAACATGTGTAATGTGTATATGATCCACTAACATGTGTAATGTGTATATGATCCACTAACATGTGTAATCTGTATATGATCCACTAACATGTGTAATGTGTATATGCTCCACTAACATGTGTAATGTGTATATGATCCACTAACATGTGTAATGTGTATATGATCCACTAACATGTGTAATCTGTATATGATCCACTAACATGTGGAATCTGTATATGATCCACTAACATGTGTAATGTGTATATGATCCACTAACATGTGTAATGTGTATATGATCCACTAACATGTGTAATGTGTATATGATCCACTAACATGTGTAATCTGTATATGATCCACTAACATGTGTAATCTGTATATGATCCACTAACATGTGGAATCTGTATATGATCCACTAACATGTGTAATCTGTATATGCTCCACTAACATGTGTAATCTGTATATGATCCACTAACATGTGTAATGTTTATATGCTCCACTAACATGTGTAATGTGTATATGATCCACTAACATGTGTAATGTGTATATGATCCACTAACATGTGTAATGTGTATATGCTCCACTAACATGTGTAATGTGTATATGCTCCACTAACATGTGTAATGTGTATATGATCCACTAACATGTGTAATGTGTATATGATCCACTAACATGTGTAATGTGTATATGATCCACTAACATGTGTAATGTGTATATGATCCACTAACATGTGTAATCTGTATATGATCCACTAACATGTGTAATCTGTATATGATCCACTAACATGTGGAATCTGTATATGATCCACTAACATGTGTAATGTGTATATGATCCACTAACATGGGTAATGTGTATATGATCCACTAACATGTGTATTGTGCATATAATCCACTAACATGTGTAATGTGTATATGCTCCACTAACATGTGTAATGTGTATATGATCCACTAACATGTGTAATGTGTATATGATCCACTAACATGTGTAATGTGTATATGCTCCACTAACATGTGTAATGTGTATATGATCCACTAACATGTGTAATCTGTATATGATCCACTAACATGTGTAATGTGTATATGATCCACTAACGTGTGTAATCTGTATATGATCCACTAACATGTGTAATGTGTATATGATCCACTAACATGTGTAATGTGTATATGATCCACTAACGTGTGTAATCTGTATATGATCCACTAACATGTGTAATGTGTATATGATCCACTAACATGTGTAATCTGTATATGATCCACTAACATGTGTAATCTGTATATGATCCACTAACATGTGTAATGTGTATATGATCCACTAACATGTGTAATGTGTATATGATCCACTAACATGTGTAATGTGTATATGATCCACTAACATGTGTAATGTGTATATGATCCACTAACATGTGGAATATGTATATGATCCACTAACATGTGTAATGTGTATATGATCCACTAACATGTGTAATGTGTATATGATCCACTAACATGTGTAATGTCTATATGATCCACTAACATGTGTAATGTGTATATGATCCACTAACATGTGTAATGTGTATATGATCCACTAACATGTGTAATGTGTATATGCTCCACTAACATGTGTAATGTGTATATGCTCCACTAACATGTGTAATGTGTATATGATCCACTAACATGTGTAATGTGTATATGATCCACTAACATGTGTAATGTGTATATGATCCACTAACATGTGTAATCTGTATATGATCCACTAACATGTGGAATCTGTATATGATCCACTAACATGTGTAATGTGTATATGATCCACTAACATGTGTAATGTGTATATGATCCACTAACATGTGTATTGTGTATATAATCCACTAACATGTGTAATGTGTATATGCTCCACTAACATGTGTAATGTGTATATGATCCACTAACATGTGTAATGTGTATATGCTCCACTAACATGTGTAATGTGTATATGATCCACTAACATGTGTAATGTGTATATGATCCACTAACATGTGTAATGTGTATATGATCCACTAACATGTGTAATCTGTATATGATCCACTAACATGTGTAATGTGTATATGATCCACTTACATGTGTAATGTGTATATCATCCAGTAACATGTGTAATGTGTAAATGCTCCACTAACATGTGTAATGTGTATATGATCCACTAACATGTGTAATGTGTATATGATCCACTAACATGTGTAATGTGTATGTATATGCTCCACTAACATGTGTAATGTGTATATGATCCACTAACATGTGTAATGTGTATATGATCCACTAACATGTGTAATGTGTATATGATCCACTAACATGTGTAATGTGTATGTTGTGTGTTGAAGGAGCTTGCTCTGAGGAACCAACTGCCCACCAGTATGGAGCAGGATGGGGGAACCCTTAACCCCGTGTCGTCCCCTGGGATGGGCCAGGACGCCCGAATCATGACCACCAACAGCAATGACCCATTCCTCAACAGGTACGCCTACCTCTTTGTCTGGAACTTATTTGTTGTCTTAAGCCAGAATTCAGATTGTGCTTTGTCTGCAATGCACCTTTAAAAAGGCAATGCTCCCACGTTCATAGAAACCACATTCACTGTAAACACTGCATATGTAGGCCCAATCGGATGTCACCTTTAAATGGCATTGTCCAAATCCGCAGTCGAATCCTGGCTTGAGTTTAGCTAAATCTGTGTCCAGGAAACCAGCTCTGAGTGTTCTAGATTGGCTAGACTTTACCAATATTTAAAACAATAGATTTGACCTTTACCTGGGTCAACTGCCTTGTTCAGGTGCAGAATGACAGATGTTTACCTTGTCAGCTCAGGGATTCGATCCAGCAACCTTTCGGTTACTAGTCCAACACTCTAACCTGCCGCCCCAACACACAGATGGGAAAAGTGACTCATGATTTGTGAAATAGTGTTTGAAGTATTAGTTACTTCAGAAAGCATTCAACCCCCTTGACTTATTCCCAGTTCAACATGGATTACATATCTGTTTTCTCACCCATCTACACACAATGACAATAATGATAACATGTTTTTAGAAATGTTTGGGGAAAAAATCTGAATTAAATACAGAAATATCTCATTTACATAGCTATTCACACCCCTTTGTCAACACTTTGGCAGCGATTACAGAGGTTTCTACACATTTGCCCATTATTCTTAAAAACAATATTCAAGCTCTGTCAAGTTGGTTGTTGATCATTACTAGACAACCAGTTTCAGGCCTTGCTGTAGATTTTCAGGTAGATTTATGTCAAAACTAGCTTGGCCACTCAGGAACATTCACTGTCTTCTTGCTAAGCAACTCCAGTGTAGATTTAGCCTTGTGTTTTAGATTATTGCTGGAAGGTGAATTCATCTCCCACTGTCTGTTTGTTTTTACCCTGAAAAACTCCCCAGTCCTTAACGATTACAGGCATACCCATAGCATAGCCACAACTATGCTTGAAATAATGCAGAGTGGTACTCAGTAATGTGTTGTATTGGATTTGACCCAAACACAACACTTTGCATTAAAGACAAAAAATAAATTGCTTTGCCAGTACTACTTTAGTGCCTTGTTGCAAACAGATGCATGTTTTGGAATATTTTCTATTTTGTAAAGGCTTCCTTCTTTTCACTTGCATTCTGAAAGTATTCAGACCCCTTCACTTTTTCAACATTTTGATACATTACAGCCTTATTCTAAAATGGATTAAATAAATACAAATCCTCAGCAGTGTATACACAGATGTTTACAAATGTATAAAAAAATAAACAGAAATACCTTATTTACATAAGTATTCAGACCCTTTGCTATAAGACTCGAAATTGAGCTCAGGTGCATCCTGTTTCCATTGATCATCCTTGAGATGTTTCTACAACATGATTTGAGTCCACCTGTGGTAAATTCAATTGATTAGACTTGATTTGGAAAGGCACACCTGGAAAGACACACCTGGAAAGACACACCTGGAAAGACACACCTGGAAAGACACAACTGGAAAGGCACACCTGGAAAGGCACACCTGGAAAGGCACACCTGGAAAGACACACCTGGAAAGACACACCTGGAAAGACACAACTGGAAAGACACACCTGGATAGACACACCTGGAAAGACACACCTGGAAAGGCACACCTGGAAAGACACACCTGGAAAGGCACACCTGGAAAGACACACCTGGAAAGGCACACCTGGAAAGGCACACCTGAAAAGGCACACCTGGAAAGACACAACTGGAAAGACACACCTGGAAAGACACAACTGGAAAGACACAACTGGAAAGACACAACTGGAAAGGCACACCTGGAAAGACACACCTGGAACGACACACCTGGAAAGGCACACCTGGAAAGACACACCTGGAAAGACACACCTGGAAAGGCACACCTGAAAAGGCACACCTGGAAAGACAACTGGAAAGACACACCTGGAAAGACACAACTGGAAAGACACAACTGGAAAGGCACACCTGGAAAGACACACCTGGAACGACACACCTGGAACGGCACACCTGGAAAGGCACACCTGGAAAGACACACCTGGAAAGACACACCTGGAAAGACACACCTGGAAAGACACCTGGAAAGACACAACTGGAAAGGCACACCTGAAAAGGCACACCTGGAAAGGCACAACTGGAAAGACACACCTGGAAAGACACACCTGGAAAGACACAACTGGAAAGACACAACTGGAAAGGCACAACTGGAAAGACACACCTGGAAAGACACACCTGGAAAGGCACAACTGGAAAGACACATCTGGAAAGACACAACTGGAAAGACACAACTGGAAAGGCACACCTGGTTAGACACACCTGGAAAGGCACACCTGGAAAGGCACACCTGGAAAGACACAACTGGAAAGACACACCTGGAAAGGCACACCTGGAAAGGCACACCTGGAAAGACACACCTGGAAAGGCACACCTGGAAAGGCACAACTGGAAAGACACACCTGGAAAGACACAACTGGAAAGACACACCTGGAAAGACACACCTGGAAAGGCACACCTGGAAAGGCACACCTGGAAAGACACACCTGGAAAGGCACACCTGGAAAGACACACCTGGAAAGACACATCTGGAAAGACACACCTGGAAAGACACAACTGGAAAGACACAACTGGAAAGACACAACTGGAAAGGCACACCTGGAAAGACACACCTGGAACGACACACCTGGAAAGGCACACCTGGAAAGGCACACCTGGAAAGACACACCTGGAAAGGCACACCTGGAAAGGCACACCTGGAAAGACACACCAGGAAAGGCACACCTGAAAAGGCACACCTGGAAAGACACAACTGGAAAGACACACCTGGAAAGACACAATTGGAAAGGCACACCTGGAAAGACACACCTGGAAAGGCACACCTGGAAAGACACAACTGGAAAGACACACCTGAAAAGGCACACCTGAAAAGGCACACCTGGAAAGACACACCTGGAAAGGCACACCTGGAAAGACACACCAGGAAAGGCACACCTGAAAAGGCACACCTGGAAAGACACAACTGGAAAGACACACCTGGAAAGACACAATTGGAAAGGCACACCTGGAAAGACACACCTGGAAAGGCACACCTGGAAAGACACAACTGGAAAGACACACCTGAAAAGGCACACCTGAAAAGGCACACCTGGAAAGGCACACCTGGAAAGGCACACCTGGAAAGACACACCTGGAAAGGCACACCTGGAAAGGCACACCTGGAAAGGCACACCTGGAAAGACACAACTGGAAAGACACACCTGGAAAGACACAACTGGAAAGACACACCTGGAAAGACACACCTGGAAAGGCACACCTGGAAAGGCACACCTGGAAAGGCACACATGTCTATATAAGGTCCCACAGTTGACAGTGCATGTCAGAGCAAAAACCAAGAGGTTGTAATGTGAATAAAGGGAAAAAGGCTATTTTTGAACATGGGGTGAGACATTCTTACTAATCTGGTAGAGAACCAGTTTGGATTTAATTATAACTTTTGTATGACTGAAGTTTTTAGTGAGAGGTCTCATGTTTTAATATTGAAACATTTCTGCCTTCCAAATTCATATTTGTTATATAAATAGGCCTGTTAAATGTTGTCTGGCTTGCCATTCCAAATCAAATGGAATCTTTTTTTCTCATATAATTTCAAAAGCAGGTCGCTAGGTGTAGGCAAAACCATAAGCAAATAGATAAACTGGGAAATGACTAAAGAGTAAATCAGGGTAATCTGGGATATGACCAAAGAGTAAATCAGGGTAATCTGGGATATGACCAAAGAGTTAATCAGGGTAAACTGGGATATGACTAAAGAGTTAATCAGGTTAAACTGGGATATGACTAAAGAGTTAATCAGGGTAAACTGGAATATGACTAAATAGTTAATCAGGGTAAACTGGGACATGACTAAAGAGTTAATCAGGGTAAACTGGGATATGACTAAAGAGTTAAACAAGGTTAACTGGGATATGACTAAAGAGTTAATCAGGGTAAACTGGGATATGACTAAATAGTTAATCAGGGTAAACTGGGACATGACTAAAGAGTTAATCAGGGTAAACTGGGATATGACTAAAGAGTTAAACAAGGTAAACTGGGACATGACTAAAGAGTTAATCAGGGTAAACTGGGATATGACTAAAGAGTTAAACAAGGTTAACTGGGATATGACTAAAGAGTTAATCAGGGTAAACTGGGATATGACTAGAGTTAATCAGGGTAATCTGGGATATGACTTAAGAGTTAATCAGGGTAAACTGGGATATGACTAAAGAGTTAATCAGGGTAAACTGGGATATGAATAAAGAGTTAATCAGGGTAAACTGGGATATGACTAAAGAGTTTTTCAGGTTAAACTGGGATATGACTAAAGAGTTAATCAGGCTGAGTTTTCCACAAATAGACAGGGATTTTAATTTCCATGGTAGCAAAATCATGTGGAGACACAGGGCGTTAGGAAGCAGGTAGTGTGATTTCCTTAAGAGCCTGAGGGTGATAGTTTGTAGTGTGATTTCCTTAAGAGCGTGAGGGTGATAGTTTGTAGTGTGATTTCCTTTACGGTCCATTAAGGTATTTAAAACCGTATTATAATCTCCCATCGTAATAATATAGTCTAGTGTTTTGCTTGCAGGGTTGATTATTTATTTTCAAGAAGCGTGGATCATCGTAATTTGGACCATATAGATTAATGAGCCATATCTTTTTATGGTCCAATAATATATTTCAAATAATCCATCTACCTTGATGATCTGTTTGGACAATTTGCACATTCGGATCAAAATGACTGTAAATTAATATCATCACCCCTTCTGAGTTTCTTTGCCCAACAGTAGTATCTAACTAAATGCTTGTTTTTATAGCACCAACAGTGCAGAAGTATCTAACTAAATACTTGTTTTTATAGCACCAACAGTGCAGTAGTATCTGACTAAATGCTTGTGTTTCTAGCTCCAACAGTGCAGTAATATCTAACTAAATGCTTGTGTTTATAGCTCCAGCATTGCAGAAGTATCTAACTAAATGCTTGTGTTTATAGCTCCAGCATTGCAGAAGTATCTAACTAAATGCTTGTGTTTCTAGCTCCAACAGTACAGTAGTATCTAACTAAATGCTTGTGTTTCTTGCTCCAACAGTACAGTAGTATCTAACTAAATGCTTGTGTTTCTTGCTCCAACAGTACAGTAGTATCTAACTAAATGCTTGTGTTTCTTGCTCCAACAGTACAGTAGTATCTAACTAAATGCTTGTGTTTCTTGCTCCAACAGTACAGTAGTATCTAACTAAATGCTTGTGTTTCTTGCTCCAACAGTACAGTAGTATCTAACTAAATGCTTGTGTTCCTAGCTCCAACAGTAATATCTAACTAAATGCTTGTTTTTATAGCACCAACAGTGCAGTAGTATCTAACTAAATGCTTGTGTTCCTAACTCCAACAGTAATATCTAACTAAATGCTTGTGTTTCTAGCTCCAGCAGTACAGTAGTATCTAACTAAATGCTTGTGTTCCTAGCTCCAACAGTAATATCTAACTAAATGCTTGTTTTTATAGCACCAACAGTGCAGTAGTATCTAACTAAATGCTTGTGTTTCTAGAACCAACAGTGCAGTAGTATCTA
Source organism: Oncorhynchus mykiss (assembly GCF_057628025.1). Classification (NCBI taxonomy): domain Eukaryota; kingdom Metazoa; phylum Chordata; class Actinopteri; order Salmoniformes; family Salmonidae; genus Oncorhynchus; species Oncorhynchus mykiss. The sequence continues at coordinate 46,135,739 of NC_143045.1, read as the reverse complement.
ACTAAATGCTTGTGTTTCTAGCTCCAACAGTAATATCTAACTAAATGCTTGTGTTCCTAGCTCCAACAGTGCAGTAATATCTAACTAAATGCTTGTGTTCCTAGCTACAACAGTGCAGTAGTATCTAACTAAATGCTTGTGTTTCTAGTTCCAACAGTACAGTAGTATCTAACTAAATGCTTGTGTTTCTAGTTCCAACAGTACAGTAGTATCTAACTAAATGCTTGTGTTTCTAGTTCCAACAGTACAGTAGTATCTAACTAAATGCTTGTGTTCCTAGCTCCAACAGTGCAGTAGTATCTAACTAAATGCTTGTGTTCCTAGTTCCAACAGTACAGTAGTATCTAACTAAATGCTTGTGTTCCTAGTTCCAACAGTGCAGTAGTATCTAACTATATGCTTGTGTTTCTAGCTCCAAAGGTGAAGTAGTATCTAACTAAATGCTTGTGTTCCTAGTTCCAACAGTACATTAGTATCTAACTAAATGCTTGTGTTCCTAGTTCCAACAGTACAGTAGTATCTAACTAAATGCTTGTGTTTCTAGAACCAACAGTGCAGTAATATCTAACTAAATGCTTGTGTTCCTAGTTCCAACAGTACAGTAGTATCTAACTAAATGCTTGTGTTCCTAGTTCCAACAGTACAGTAGTATCTAACTAAATGCTTGTGTTTCTAGTTCCAACAGTACAGTAGTATCTAACTAAATGCTTGTGTTCCTAGTTCCAACAGTACAGTAGTATCTAACTAAATGCTTGTGTTCCTAGTTCCAACAGTGCAGTAGTATCTAACTATATGCCTGTGTTTCTAGCTCCAAAGGTGAAGTAGTATCTAACTAAATGCTTGTGTTCCTAGTTCCAACAGTACATTAGTATCTAACTAAATGGTTGTGTTTCTAGCTCCAACAGTGCAGTAGTATCTAACTAAATGATTGTGTTTCTAGCTCCAAAGGTGAAGTAGTATCTAACTAAATGCTTGTGTTCCTAGTTCCAACAGTACATTAGTATCTAACTATATGCTTGTGTTTCTAGCTCCAACAGTGCAGTAATATCTAACTAAATGATTGTGTTTCTAGCTCCAAAGGTGAAGTAGTATCTAACTAAATGCTTGTGTTCCTAGCTCCAACAGTACAGTAATATCTAACTAAATGTTTGTGTTTCTAGCTCCAACAGTACAGTAGTATCTAACTAAATGCTTGTGTTTCTAGCTCCAGCAGTGCAGTAATATCTAACTAAATGCTTGTGTTTCTAGCTCCAACAGTACAGTAATATCTAACTAAATGCTTGTGTTTCTAGCTCCAACAGTACAGTAGTATCTAACTAAATGCTTGTGTTCCTAGTTCCAACAGTACAGTAGTATCTAACTAAATGCTTGTGTTCCTAGTTCCAACAGTACAGTAGTATCTAACTAAATGCTGGTGTTCCTAGTTCCAACAGTGCAGTAGTATCTAACTATATGCCTGTGTTTCTAGCTCCAAAGGTGAAGTAGTATCTAACTAAATGCTTGTGTTCCTAGTTCCAACATTGCAGTAGTATCTAACTACATGCTTGTGTTCCTAGTTCCAACAGTGCAGTAGTATCTAACTAAATGTTTGTGTTTCTAGCTCCAACAGTGCAGTAATATCTAACTATATGCTTGTGTTTCTAGCTCCAACAGTGCAGTAATATCTAACTAAATGATTGTGTTTCTAGCTCCAAAGGTGAAGTAGTATCTAACTAAATGCTTGTGTTCCTAGTTCCAACAGTACAGTAGTATCTAACTAAATGCTTGTGTTCCTAGTTCCAACAGTGCAGTAGTATATAACTATATGGCTGTGTTTCTAGCTCCAACAGTGAAGTAGTATCTAACTAAATGCATGTTTTCCTAACTCCAAGAGTACAGTAGTATCTAACTATTTACAACAATACAAACAAATCACAGGTCGTCCCAGTGACTGACAGACCACCCCTGTCCACCTGGATCCCAGGTTGTCCCAGTGACTGGCAGACCACCCCTGTCCACCTGGATCCCAGGTTGTCCCAGTGACTGGCAGACCATCCCTGTCCAGCTGGATCCCAGGTCGTCCCAGTGACTGGCAGACCATCCCTGTCCAGCTGGATCCAAGGTCGTCCCAGTGACTGGCATACCATCCCTGTCCAGCTGGATCCCAGGTTGTCCCAGTGACTGGCAGACCATCCTGTCCAGCTGGATCCCAGGTCGTCCCAGTGACTGGCAGACCACCCCTGTCCACCTGGATCCCAGGTCGTCCCAGTGACTGGCATACCATCCCTGTCCAGCTGGATCCCAGGTTGTCCCAGTGACTGGCAGACCATCCTGTCCAGCTGGATCCCAGGTCGTCCCAGTGACTGGCAGACCACCCCTGTCCACCTGGATCCCAGGTCGTCCCAGTGACTGGCAGACCACCCCTGTCCACCTGGATCCCAGGTCGTCCCAGTCACTGGCAGACCACCCTGTCCACCTGGATCCCTGGCCTCTGAGTGATGGGGACCCATCCTTTATAAAGAGCTCCCAGTGACTGGCAGACCACCCTGTCCAGCTGGATCCCTGGCCTCTGAGTGATGGGGACCCATCCTTTATAAAGAGCTCCCAGTGACTGGCAGACCACCCTGTCCAGCTGGATCCCTGGCCTCTGAGTGATGGGGACCCATCCTTTATAAAGAGCTCCCAGTGACTGGCAGACCACCCTGTCCAGCTGGATCCCTGGCCTCTGAGTGATGGGGACCCATCCTTTATAAAGAGCTCCCAGTGACTGGCAGACCACCCTGTCCAGCTGGATCCCTGGCCTCTGAGTGATGGGGATCCATCCTTTATAACGAGCTCCCAGTGACTGGCAGACCACTCTGTCCAGCTGGATCCCTGGCCTCTGAGTGATGGGGACCCATCCTTTATAAAGAGCTCCCAGTGACTGGCAGACCACCCTGTCCAGCTGGATCCCTGGCCTCTGAGTGATGGGGACCCATCCTTTATAAAGAGCTCCCAGTGCCACCCACATAACAGAAGCAGATTAACTGCCACAAGCATTTCCAGCCGCCCTCACCTCCATTATATTGTATATAGTTATTCAAAAGTATATATAAAAAAATCTTGTATATCTTAATTTATTTCCACAATTAATTAATAATATGCGCAAAAAATTTGGCAGTTCATGCGAAGGATTGTTACCTATAACCAGGATTGATATTACAAAAATACAATTTTTAGCAAGCATTCACAATTATTGTGATTCATCCTATATTTATCCCTAACATCATTACCTCATAGCAACAGATGTGGGAAACACGCACACACACACACACACACACACACACACACAATTTCCCCACAAACAACCACAAGCTCAGATGTTCAACAGATGTTCCATCCCCAAGCCTCAAGAGATAAGTTGTTTGAGAAGTCATGCAAAATTGAGCAAGAATGTGGAGATTTGATTAACCAATGTGAAGTCCTAGGTGATGGAGATCAGATACACCCCTTTCCCCTGAAAGACAGACACGCTGGTCCCCCGTTGTGACCATTTCCCCAAGCATCTCTGCAGTCAGACCTTTTAATGATTTTGTGCCACCGGGGCCACAATAGCTTGCCCCTTCTCTGATTGTCCGAGTGTGACCCCCTCCCCATGAGTTACCGCAGCTAGTGTTGCCAGCACTGCCACTGCCTGGGTGGGGGCCCCCCACCGGAATCCCCACCGGCTCGCTACAAGGTCGTCAAGGTTCTCATTAGCAGCTTTGAGAATTTCCTTGTATATTATGCTCTCCCATCAGGGGGCTTTGGCTTTGCAGTACCAACCCTGTCAGGTAGGCTCAGAACCACCAACCCTGTCAGGCAGGCTCAGAACCACTGTTGGACCAACCCTGTCAGGCAGGCTCAGAACCACCAACCCTGCCAGGCAGGCTCAGAACCCCCAACCCTGCCAGGCAGGCTCAGAACCCCCAACCCTGCCAAGCAGGCTCAGAACCCCCAACCCTGCCAGGCAGGCTCAGAACCCCCAACCCTGTCAGGCAGGCTCAGAACCACCAACCCTGTCAGGCAGGCTCAGAACCACCAACCCTGTCAGGCAGACTCAGAACCACCAACCCTGTCAGGCAGGCTCAGAACCACTGTTGGACCAACCCTGTCAGGCAGGCTCAGAACCACTGTCGGACCAACCCTGTCAGGCAGGCTCAGAACCCCCAACCCTGTCAGGCAGGCTCAGAACCACCAACCCTGTCAGGCAGGCTCAGAACCACCAACCCTGTCAGGCAGGCTCAGAACCACTGTTGGACCAACCCTGTCAGGCAGGCTCAGAACCACCAACCCTGCCAGGCAGGCTCAGAACCCCCAACCCTGTCAGGCAGGCTCAGAACCACCAACCCTGTCAGGCAGGCTCAGAACCACCAACCCTGTCAGGCAGGCTCAGAACCACTGTTGGACCAACCCTGTCAGGCAGGCTCAGAACCACTGTCGGACCAACCCTGTCAGGCAGGCTCAGAACCCCCAACCCTGTCAGGCAGGCTCAGAACCACCAACCCTGTCAGGCAGGCTCAGAACCACCAACCCTGTCAGGCAGGCTCATAACCACCAACCCTGTCAGGCAGGCTCAGAACCACTGTCGGACCAACCCTGTCAGGCAGGCCCAGAACCACTGTTGGACCAACCCTGTCAGGCAGGCTCAGAACCACTGTCGGACCAACCCTGTCAGGCAGGCTCAGAACCACCAACCCTGTCAGGCAGGCTCAGAACCACCAACCCTGTCAGGCAGGCTCAGAACCACCAACACTGTCAGGCAGGCTCAGAACCACCAACCCTGTCAGGCAGGCTCAGAACCACTGTCGGACCCCCCTGTCAGGCAGGCTCAGAACCACTGTCGGACCAACCCTGTCAGGCAGGTTCAGAACCACCAACCCTGTCAGGTAGGCTCAGAACCACTGTCGGACCAACCCTGTCAGGCAGGCTCAGAACCACCAAACCTGTCAGGCAGGCTCAGAACCACTGTCGGACCAACCCTGTCAGGCAGGCTCAGAACCACCAACCCTGTCAGGCAGGCTCAGAACCACCAACCCTGTCAGGCAGGCTCAGAACCACTGTCGGACCAACCCTGTCAGGCAGGCTCAGAACCACTGTCGGACCCCCCCTGTCAGGCAGGCTCAGAACCACCAACCCTGTCAGGCAGGCTCAGAACCACTGTCGGACCAACCCTGTCAGGCAGGCTCAGAACCACCAACCCTGTCAGGCAGGCTCAGAACCACTGTCGGACCCCCCTGTCAGGCAGGCTCAGAACCACTGTCGGACCCCCCCTGTCAGGCAGGCTCAGAATCTTGAGAGGGCTGTGCTGCTTTATCAGGTCTCTGACCGCATTCATCTTTCTGTCCTGGCTGCATATAGGCTACTTACAGCAGGCCTACAGATAAGAACTTCTGCTTAGTGTGTGGGTCCATCAGGTGGGTGTCTAGGGTATATGGTTAGAGACCGCTCCATCATGATAGGACAATAGATAAATCAACTATATTTATAATCTATTTTAAAATGAATATCCCATATCTGCACAACATGTAAAGCTCTCTAGGATTTGCAACTATTTTCCTGTTTTGCTCCAGAATCTTCCAAACACAAAAACACACACCTTCTGTCACAATACACCCACACACACCCACATACTATGTCCTCTGTTTGCTGTGTTTTTATCCAAACCATGTTGATTCCTACCTCATTTCAGGCTTTTGTGTTTCAGTTCGTTATATTTGTAGAGGTATTATTTCAATAATGATCCTTTCTTCCAATGCTGTCTTTTATCTATTTATAAATACTTTGGATAGAAAGTTGAATAATAATTATTTTACAACATTCACTATCTTGAATGGTATAGTGTATTTGTTGTGTATTTCTTTTTCCTGGCAGCAGAGTGTGCAGTTTATAGAAGGTTTAACATAACCTAATGTGACTAGCCTCTGGAACCTCCTATTAAAGAGGACCAGGAACAACTCTGGGCTCTAGAGCCTCTACTAAAGGAGCAGGAAAAACTATTGGATCTAAACCCTCTACATAGAGAGGAGCAGGTACAACCCTGGGCTCTAGAGCCTATACTTAAAGAGCAGGAACAACCCTGGGCTCTAGAGTCTCTACTTAAAGGGCAGGTACAACCCTGGGCTCTAGAGCCTATACTTAAAGAGCAGGGGAACAACCCTGGGCTCTAGAGTCTCTACTTAAAGGGCAGGTACAACCCTGGGCTCTAGAGCCTATACTTAAAGAGCAGGAACAACCCTGGACTCCAGAGCCTCTACTGAAAGAGCAGGAACAACTCTGGGCTCTAGAGCCTCTACTGAAAGAGCAGGAACAACCATGGACTCCAGAGACTCTACTTAAAGAGCAGGAACAACCCTGGACTCCAGAGCCTCTACTTAAAGAGCCAATGAGAGCTAAGTGGAATAGGCAGCCAGCCAATGAGAGCCAGGCTGACTAGACAGCCAACCAATAGCAGACAGCCCGTGTGAACGTGTGATTCGGGTCCCTCCCCTTCCCCGGCTCAATGCTCCGCCCTCTCTCAGCAGATTTTATTATAGAAATTACTATAAGGTTTAACAGTAATTACATTATAAAATAATAACATTTGATGTGTCCTGTATCTTGTCTCCACAGTGGGACCTACCACTCCAGGGATGAGAGCACAGACAGTGGTCTGAGTATGAGCAGCTACAGTGTCCCCCGTACCCCCGACGACTTCCTCAACAGTGTGGACAGTGTCCCCCGTACCCCCGACGACTTCCTCAACAGTTTGGACAGTGTCCCCCGAACCCCTGATGACTTTCTCAACGGTGTGGACGAGATGGACACAGGTGAGACATACTAGCTCCAGTTAGCAGCATGGACCTGATGTTGAGATGGTCTGGTATCAGTCAGTATGTCTGATGATGTGATTAACTCACAGTGTTGTCAATACACTTCCAGTATCAGTGGTTTGTCATTAAGTTATTCAATGGACTGGGCTGTTTAGTCAGGATCATTATGGGACAATACTAGGACATTACATCATAATACATTATAACAACATCATAATACACTAGAACAACATCGTAATACATTATAACAACATCATACTACATTATTACATCATCATAATAAAACATTATAACAATATTATAATACATTATAACAACATCATAATACATTATTACATCATCATAATAATACATAATAACAATATTATAATACATTATAACAACATCATAATACATTATAACATAATAAATTATAACAACATCATAATACATTATTACAACATATTAAAACATTATAACTACATCATAATACATTATAACAACATCATCATACATTATAACAACATCTTAATACATTATAACAACATCATAATACATTATAACATAATACATTATAACAACATCATAATACATTATAACAACATCTTAATACATTATAACATAATACATTATTACAACATCATAATACATTATAACAACATCATAATAAATTATTACAACATCATAATACATTATAACAACATCATAATACATTATTACAACATCATAATACATTATAACAACATCATAATACATTATTACAACATCATAATACATTATTACAACATCATAATACATTATAACAACATCATAATACATTATAACAATACATTATAACAACATCATAATACATTATAACATCATAATACATTATTACAACATCATAATACATTATAACAACATCATAATGCATTATAACAACATCATAATACATTATAGCATAATACATTATAACAACATCATAATACATTATAACAACATCATAATACATTATAACAACATCATAATACACTAGAACAACAACGTAATACATTATAACAACATCATAATACATTATTACAACATAATAAAACATTATAACAACATCATAATACACTAGAACAACAACATAATACATTATAACAACATCATAATGCATTATAACAACATCTTAATACATTATAACATAATACATTATAACAACATCATAATACATTATAACAACATCATAATACATTATAACAACATCATAATAAATTATTACAACATCATAATACATTATTACAACATCATAATACATTATAACATCATAATACATTATTACAACATCATAATACATTATTACAACATCATAATACATTATTACAACATCATAATACATTATTACAATATCATAATACATTATTACAACATCATAATACATTATTACAACATCATAATACATTATTACAACATCATAATACATTATTACAATATCATAATACATTAAAACAACATCATAATACATTATTACAACATCATAATACATTATTACAACATCATAATACATTATTACAACATCATAATACATTATAGCAACATCATAATGCATTATAACAACATCATAATACATTATAGCATAATACATTATAACAACATCATAATACATTATAACAACATCATAATACATTATAACAACATCATAATACACTAGAACAACAACGTAATACATTATAACAACATCATAATACATTATTACAACATAATAAAACATTATAACAACATCATAATACACTAGAACAACAACATAATACATTATAACAACATCATAATGCATTATAACAATATCATAATACATTATTACAACATCATAATACATTATTACAACATCATAATACATTATTACAACATCATAATACATTATTACAACATCATAATACATTATTACAACATCATAATACATTATAACAACATCATAATACATTATTGCAACATCATAATACATTATAACAACATCATAATACATTATAGCATAATACATTATAACAACATCATAATACATTATTACAACATCATAATACATTATAACAACATCATAATACATTATTACATAATACATTATAACAACATCATAATACATTATTACATAATACATTATAACAACATAATACATTATAACAACATCATAATACATTATAACAACATCATAATACATTATTACATAATACATTATAACAACATCATAATACATTATTACATAATACATTATAACAACATCATAATACATTATTACAACATCATAATACATTATAACAACATCATAATACATAATAACAACATCATAATACATTATTACAACATAATACATTATAACATCATAATACATTATAACAACATCATAATACATTATTGCAACATCATAATACATTATTACAACATCATAATACATTATAACTACATCATAATACATTATAACAACATCATAATACATTATTACAACATCATAATGCATTATAACATCATAATACATTATAACAACATCATAATACATTATTGCAACATCATAATACATTATAACAACATCATAATACATTATTACATAATACATTATAACAACATCATAATACATTATTACATAATACATTATAACAACATCATAATACATTATTACAACATCATAATACATTATTACAACATCATAATACATTATAACAACATCATAATACATTATAACATAATACAATATAACAACTTCATAATACATTATAACATAATACATTATAACAACATCATAATACATTATAACAACATCATAATACATAATAACAACATCATAATACATTATAACAACATCATAATACATTATAACATAATACATTATAACAACATCATAATACATTATTACAACATCATAATACATTATTACAACATCATAATACATAATAACAACATCATAATACATTATAACAACATCATAATACATTATTACAACATCATAATACATTATTGCAACATCATAATACATTATAACAACATCATAATACATTATTGCAACATCATAATACATTATTACAACATCATAATACATTATTACAACATCATAATACATAATAACAACATCATAATACATTATAACAACATCATAATACATTATTACAACATCATAATACATTATAACAACATCATAATACATTATTACAACATCATAATACATAATAACAACATCATAATACATTATAACAACATCATAATACATTATAACATAATACATTATAACATAATACATTATAACAACATCATAATACATAACATAATACATTATAACAACATCATAATACATTATAACATAATACATTATAACAACATCATAATACATTATTACAACATCATAATACATTATTGCAACATCATAATACATTATAACAACATCATAATACATTATTACAACATCATAATACATTATAGCAACATCATAATACATTATAACAACATCATAATACATTATAACAACATCATAATACATTATTACAACATCATAATACATAATAACAACATCATAATACATTATAACAACATCATAATACATTATAACAACATCATAATACATTATTGCAACATCATAATACATTATTGCAACATCATAATACATTATAACAACATCATAATACATTATTGCAACATCATAATACATTATAACAACATCATAATACATTATATCATAATACATTATAACAACATCATAATACACTAGAACAACAACATAATACATTATAACAACATCACAATACATTATAACAACGTCATAATACATTATAACATAATACATTATAACAACATCATAATGCTTCATAACTTTACATAACTCATCCATGTGGTTGTTTTGTCATAATCAGGGGACTCCCTGCCGGTCTCCATGGGAACACAGGCCAGTCGTTTCCCTGACTACTTGGACGTCATCCCGGGGACAGATGTAGACCTTGGCACGCTGGAGAACAAGAGCATGGCCGTGGAGGGGGAAGAGCTAATGCCTAGTCTCCAGGAAGCCTTGAGCTCCGACATCCTAAACGACATGGAGTCAGTTCTGGCAGCCACCAAGATGGACAAGGAGAACTTCCTCACATGGTTATAGACCAAGCCGGACCTGGGCCTGCTCACTGATAAGCTATAGTATACAACATCGGTTTACAAACTTTTTTTTGCTACTTGACCCACCAATTGAGGTGGGTGTTTAGTCATGACCCACCAATTGAGGTGGGTGTTCAGTCATGACCCACCAATTGAGATGGGTGTTTAGTCATGACCCACCAATTGAGGTGGGTGTTTAGTCATGACCCACCACACGATTTGAGCAGTGGAACAACATGCTCTGACCCGCAGGTATATAGGAGAGAGGAGAGGAGCCTGGGATTAGCTACAATGGGCTCTATAGGAGAGACACTGCTCTTCACTCCTATAGTCCACACGTTTACCTGCTGCCTAGTCAAACTCTCAGACCAGTGAACGATGTGTAGTTGCCTTGATTAAAATATTTTCCTCCTTCCTGGATATGAATGATATCTGTCATCGGGCAGCATACATGTTAACATGGCCGACTGAGGCACTGCTATTCTGTTGTTTCTATATCTTTCTTTTTGTTGTCTGTGTCTTCAAGGCTGGCCTGTGAACACACAATTTATTCAAAGGTCCCTGAATCTTTTCACACGGCTGGCATTCTCAATCTGTCCATCATCTTTACCTGGTTGTTTCTCTACCACACCTTTACATCTAGGGTGTCTTACCTGCTGGCCGGCCGGCAAGGCAAGGGGCTTGCTGCTCTCCTTATCCCCCAACCCCCACATCTGATCTGGGTGGCTGCCTGCCTGTACTCCTCTCACCTCGGCCCCAGGCTTCCTGACAATAGCATTCAAGCATTGTATTATCCTGCCTTTTTTTCTTTTAATTCATGTATTTTACATTGTTGTTTTAAATAGTTTTTGTTTTTAATGATGAGCCGGAGAAAACCCAAAATGATATATCTGAAGTTGTGTCAAGAACTGTATTGATTTGGAAGGTTAGTTTAGGTACGTTAGGTTAGGGCTTCGCCCCAAATGGCACATATTCCTGACATAGTACACTACTATGGCCCCTGGTAGTAGTGCACTAGATAAGGTATAGGGTGCTATTTGGGATATAACCTGGTTTACACAAGCTGGAGTCCCAGTTAGGACATGTTAGCTCTGTGTGGTGGTGATGGGGCTATTGCCTGGAGCCTGGGCCGGGGACCTCGCATACTATACTCAGTGGTGGAAAAAGGACCCAATTGTTATACTTGAATAAAAAGTAAAGATACCTTAATAGAAAATGTCTCAAGTAAAAGTGCAAGTCACCCAGTAAAATACTACCTGAGTAAAAGTCTAAAAGTGTTTGTTTTTAAATCAACTTTAGTATCAAAAGTAAAAGTATAAATCACTTAAAATTCCTTACATTAAACAAACCAGACCTCACCATTTTCTTGTTTTTTAATTTACAGATAGCCAGGGGTACACGCCAACATAATTTACAAAAGATGCATGCATGTGTGTTTACTGAGTCCGCCAAATCAGAGGCAGTAGGAATGACCAGGGATGTTCTCTTGATAAGTTTGTGAATTAGACTATTTTCCTGCCCTGCTAAGAATTCAAAATGTAAGGAGTGCTTTTGGGTGTCAGGGAAAATGTATGGATTCAAAATTACATTATTTTATTTAGGAATGTAGTGAAGTACAATTATAAGTTGTCAAAAAAGTAAATAATAAAGTACAGATACCCCAAAAAACGACTTAAGTAGTACTTTAAAGTATTTTTACTTAAGTACTATACACCACTGGCTATACTATACAATATGATACATACGTACTGCTGCTTGGCTGTGCCAGCATGTTTATACGTTTTTGTCAAATCAAAGTGCCTTCAGTTGTATTTTTTGAGAGAAGAAGAGCAAGAAAATCTACACCAAGTAATAATACTAAATAATGTGTCTAAGAAGTTGTATTATTGCCAAACAAACATCAAAAATACTCTCCTCTACTTACGTTAATGTCCAATAATCAACAGTATGTTTCTGTTTTTATAAAAACGTGTTATTATTATGGGACTTCAGTAACACTTTACTTGACACCCTTGACACGATCATAACCATGTCATAATATGTCTTAACAGCTACCATAACCATACCATAACCTGTCATAACACTATCATGACCCATATATTTACACCTGTTGTGACATATTGTGTTATTTCATGGCTGGTTATGAACCCTATATGCTGTAAGTTTGTTGTTGTTGTTGTTGTTGTTGTAATGAATTGTTAACAGTCATCATATTTTAAATAACTTGTAGAAAATACTCTTTATAACACTGTCAAGAAGCTTTATGACATCATAATCAGATAGGCTTTTCACGTACATCCCCTTATTTCAGTCATTAGTCAAAAAGATGGTGTCTTGTCCTGCTCCTGTCCTCCTGTGTCTTGTCCTGCTCCTGTCCTCCTGTGTCTTGTCTTGTCCTGCTCCTGTCCTCCTGTGTCTTGTCTTGTCCTGCTCCTGTCCTCCTGTGTCTTGTCTTGTCCTGCTCCTGTCCTCCTGTGTCTTGCCTTGTCCTGCTCCTGTCCTCCTGTGTCTTGCCTTGTCCTGCTCCTGTCCTCCTGTGTCTTGTCTTGTCCTGCTCCTGTCCTCCTGTGTCTTGTCTTGTCCTGCTGCTGTCCTCCTGTGTCTTGTCCTGCTCCTGTCCTCCTGTGTCTTGTCCTGCTCCTGTCCTCCTGTGTCTTGCCTTGTCCTGCTCCTGTCCTCCTGTGTCTTGCCTTGTCCTGCTCCTGTCCTCCTGTGTCTTGTCTTGTCCTGCTCCTGTCCTCCTGTGTCTTGTCTTGTCCTGCTCCTGAAATCTGCTCTTGCATTTGCCCCAGGCACTGGGGGGCCACGGGGACTGGGACGGGGGGACGGGGTGCATGTGTGACATCAATGTGTGCACAATTACAATGATAATTTAATATGGTCAATTTCAGAACATTTTAAATTACATAAACATACTGTTGACAAGTAGGCTATGGTGTAATGGAAGGTTTTGCCTTGTGTGCTGTGCTAGGTTTTGTGAGATTTTATATTCTTATGTATGTGTCATAACCAGCCCTAAAATAACTACCGTGGTAGGTTTTTGGCACTCTTATTTTTTTAACCTTTATTTAACTAGGCAAATCAGTTAAGAAAAAATTATTATTTTCAATGACGGCCTAGGAACAGTGAGTTAACTGGTCTAGGAACAGTGAGTTAACTGCCTGTTCAGGGGCAGAACGACAGATTTGTACCTTGTCAGCTCGGGGTTTTGAACTTGCAACCTTTCGGTTACTAGTCCATTGCTCTAACCACTAGGCTACCCTGTCGCCCATGCATGTAGATGTATGTAGATATGTCATGTATGTATATGTCATAACCAGCCATAAAATAACACAATGTCGCAACATGGCTGTTAAGACCATATTATGACAGATTATGACAATTTATGTCAGTTGACATTACACCACATGTTTTGATGCTTGGTGTCATGTAAAGTGTAAAGTGTTACCGGGATATCTTATTTTTAATGAAGCCTAGCTTCTTTATATTTCAGTCTTATTTCTGTTTTATCTTTTAATCATCTTCTAAGTTAATTAGGTTATTATTTTGTGATGTATTATAGATCAAACCGCTTTTTAGTTTTTACTTTATCGTGATGTTTTATAGGTAGATTGATACATTTTAACCGGGCCACCTTTCAGCACATCACTGCAACAGATCCAACTGACATGGGGCTTTTCAGAACCAAAACCAGAATCCGTTACAAATTCCCTCTTTCACCAGTTCACGATATCTGGTTGGCAGATTGGTTATGATTTTATCGGGGTTAGGGTTATTGTATCCTTATCAATCACACTCAGCTTTCATTCTTTCCCTATTACCTGAGGATATTCTTAATCAATAACCCATCCCCCAAAAAAGGAACAGTTTGAAGAAAACAAGAAAACAAAAGGCACTTTGGATCAATAAGAACTGGTTTGATGTAGTGTCCCAAATGACATCCTATTCCCTACATAGTTCACTACTCAATACATGTCAAAAGTAGTGCACCTTTGAGGGAATAGGGTGTCATTTAGGAGACAGTGATTGTCTCCATGTCTGAAAGGAAGTCTATGGACTTACTGCCCTCGTATAGACCTGCTGTTTTGTGCTGTGCTGAAACAGATGGTGGTTAGGACATGTTTTAGCTGGTTAGAAAAGCATTTTTGTGAGGTTCCAGCCGGGGCTTGATTTGATCAATGGTAAATGTGAGTTACAGCATGGGGACTCTAGTTGGTGTACAGTTAGAATTTCTCCTCATGAACAAAAACAACAAAAATCAATCAGCTATGATTTTACTAAAGTCAGGAATTGTTGTGATGAGTTATTTTTTATTTTTTTTAAACATTTCCTAATAATTCTTCTTCCAAATGATACTGAATCTGCCTTCACGGGTGACAAAAATGATGAAAATGATTTGTTATTATCACCCGCTATCTGTCTAACTACACATGTATAAGTGAATGAGAGCATGACTTCGTGTTTGAGGTAACAGAGATTTCTGAGTAGTCAGAGGCAAAATACCATCTCTAGACATGGTGGCCATTTTGATTGACTAACCCTGTGAGGATTCTAGGAGTTCTAGAATAGAACAAACAAGTACGTGATTTTTTTCTTATTTTTTTTTACATTTTTGTTATGAGTTTGTTTCCATTCTTCCAGAACAAGAGAACACTACAGCAACATTATGTTATTGCTATATTTCTTCCTTTATGATCAGAATCGCTGCTTTCTCAGATGTTTAAATGTTGATGACACTTAGGGCTCTATTCAATCCGTATCGCGGTAATTGAGCATCACAGCGTGATTGAAATTTGAAGGCAATGCCTTCGCGTTAGCAGAGACTGCATTGACGGTAAAAGCTGCAAATGTCGGCTCAATAGGAAATTACCTTTACATTTCTAGTGCTGTATGTGTAACACTTCAGCGATCCAGATTGAATAGAGCCCTAACACATTATCCAGACTGAATAGAGCTCTAACACATTATCCAGACTGAATAGAGCCCTAACACATTATCCAGACTGAGCAGAGCCTTAACACATTATCCAGACTGAATAGAGCCCTAACACATTATCCAGACTGAGCAGAGCCTTAACACATTATACAGACTGAATAGAGCCCTAACACATTATCCAGACTGAGCAGAGCCTTAACACATTATCCAGACTGAATAGAGCCCTAACACATTATCCAGACTGAATAGAGCCCTAACACATTATCCAGGCTGAAGAGTCCTAACACATTATCCTGATTGAATAGAACCCGAACACATTATCAAGACTGAACAGAGCCCTAACACATTATCCAGACTGAATAGAGCCCTAACACATTATCAAGACTGAACAGAGCCCTAACACATTATCCAGACTGAATAGAGCCCTAACACATTATCCAGACTGAATAGAGCCCTAACACATTATCCAGATTGAATAGAGCCCGAACACATTATCAAGACTGAACAGAGCCCTAACACATTATCCAGACTGAATAGAGCCCTAACACATTATTCACTCATAACATCGCTCAGTTCCTTTAATGATCTATCAGCCTGTCTACTGTAGAGGAAGGACATTTTGACGACTGATGATATATTGCTAGCTACACTAAAAAGCCAAGATGCCAAATTGGCAGTATTTAACTTTTTACAGAACAAATGTTTTACATTGTTACCATGTACATTTTGAGTGTGGATTATGTTTTCAGTCATTTCCATTCAGTTGATTGATTCTCTGATTATCATGTATAGCACTGATGGTGGCTATTGGATGGATGGGTTAAACAGTGAGAGAGACAGAACAATGCAACTAAAGTGACTTTTCTTGTCATCGTTGGTGGTCCGCTACTCTACCGTGCTTGTATTGCACATATACAGAATGTTGGCAGAAATGATTTATTTGTCACAGAAGTGTGACTTTGTCCATAGCTAGTTTGTGTAATTGTCAGACTAAATCAAATCAAAGTTTATTTGTCACATGCGCCGAATACAACAGGTGTAGACCTCACAGTGAAATGCTGAATACAACAGGTGTAGTAGACCTTACAGTGAAATTCTTACTTACAGGCTCTAACCAATAGTGCAAAAAATGTATTAGGTGAACAAGTAAGTAAAGAAATAAAACAGTAAAAAGACAGGCTATATAAAGTAGAGAGGCTATATACAGACACCGGTTAGACTGATCGAGGTGACTATAGTTAACTGTTGACTGTCTTTGGATCGTAGTACTAACCACTGTCAGACTACAGTTAACTGTTGACTGTCTTTGGATCGTAGTACTAACCACTGTCAGACTACAGTTAACTGTTGACTGTCTTTGGAGCAGGACTCACCACTGTCAGACTACAGTTAACTGTTGGCTGTCTTTGGAGCAGGACTAACCACTGTCAGACTACAGTTAACTGTTGACTGTCTTTGGAGCAGCACTAACCACTGTCAGACTACAGTTAACTGTTGACTGTCTTTGGATCGTAGTACTAACCACTGTCAGACTACAGTTAACTGTTGACTGTCTTTGGATCGTAGTACTAACCACTGTCAAACTAGTTAACTGTTGACTGTCTTTGGATCGTAGTACTAACCACTGTCAGACTACAGTTAACTGTTGACTGTCTTTGGAGCAGGACTCACCACTGTCAGACTACAGTTAACTGTTGACTGTCTTTGGAGCAGCACTAACCACTGTCAGACTACAGTTAACTGTTGACTGTCTTTGGATCGTAGTACTAACCACTGTCAGACTACAGTTAACTGTTGACTGTCTTTGGAGCAGCACTAACCACTGTCAGACTACAGTTAACTGTTGACTGTCTTTGGATCGTAGTACTAACCACTGTCAAACTAGTTAACTGTTGACTGTCTTTGGATCGTAGTACTAACCACTGTCAGACTACAGTTAACTGTTGACTGTCTTTGGAGCAGGACTAACCACTGTCAAACTAGTTAACTGTTGACTGTCTTTGGATCGTAGTACTAACCACTGTCAGACTACAGTTAACTGTTGACTGTCTTTGGAGCAGGACTAACCACTCACGTTTAAAGGATTGGTATTTAGACATTATCGAAATGCACACAACAAAAATGAGACTATATTCAGTAACTGTGATCATGTTATAGATATTATTTGCATGTATTTTATCTTTATCTCCTTCTATAATACTTTGAATTGGAATAAAGTATATACCTTCTGGTAATTATGTCTGGAGTTATTTTCCTTCCTATGATCAGATAGAGGTTCTACTCACACACAGACACACACACCCATTAACTCATAACTGTCATCTATTCTGTAGGAGAGATACGCCCTGACCTTTGATATCTCTGTTTTCATTCTATTTTGGTTAGGTCAGGGTGTGACTCGGGGTGGTACGCTAGTTATTATATTGTCTAGGGTTTTTGTATGTCTAGGGTGGTTGTAGTTCTAGGGGTTTTTGTATTTTTCTATGTTGGCCTGATATGGTTCTCAATCAGAGACAGCTGTTTATCGTTGTATCTAATTGGGAATCATATTTAGGTAGCCATTTTCCCTTTTTTGTTGGTGGGATCTTGTCTATACAGCCTGTTCAGCACTAGTTTGTGTAGCTTTACGGTTCGTTTTGTTATTTTGTTGGTTAATTAAGTGTTCATTCTGTTAATAAAAAGAATGTACGCATACCACGCTGCACCTTGGTCCGATCCTTATAACGAACGTAACAGAAGATCCCACCAAAAATCGACCAAGCAGCGCGATCAGGAGGAATGGACCTGGGAGGAGATCCTGGATGGAGCAGGACCCTGGACGCAGGCTGGGGAGTAATGCCGTCCTAAGGAGGAGATCGAGGCAGTGAAAGCTGAACGGCGATATTACGAATTGTACCAACGAGACAAGCACGAGAGGCAGCCCCATAACTCAGATTGGCTGAGTCAGGTTGGAGACCTGAGCCGACTCCTCGTGCTTACCGTGGGACCGTGTGACTGGTCAGACACTGTGTTACGCAGTGATGAGCACGGTGTCTCCAGTTCGCATTCACAGCCTGGTGCGCTCTATTCCAGCTCCTCGCTAGAATGGGCATCCAGCCAGGAAGGAGGGTGCCGGCTCAGAGCTCCTAGTCTCCAATACACCTCCTTGGACCAGGATATCCTGCGCCAGCTCTGCATACTGTGTCTCCGGTGTGTCTGCGCAGCCCAGTGCACAGCTTGCCGGGCTCAAGTGAGCATCCAACCAGGACGTATTGTGCCAGCTCTACGCTCAAGATCTCCAGTGCGCCTCCACAGTCCAGTACGTCCTGTGCCTGCTCCCCACACTCGCCCTGAGGTGCGTGTCACCAGCCCGGTACCACCAGTGCCGGCACCACACACCAGACCTCCAGTGCCCCTCCACAGTCCAGTATGTCCTGTGCCTCCTCCCCGCACTTGCCCTGAGATGCATGTCTTCAGCCTGGTGCCACCTGTACCAGTCCCACACACCAGGCCTCCAGTGCGCCTCCAGAGTCCAGTACGTCCTCTGCCTCCTCCCCGCACTCACCCTGAGGTGCGTGTCTTCAGCCCGGTGCCACCTGTACCGGTCCCACGCACCAGGCCTCCAGTGCGCCTCCATAGTCCAGTACGTCCTGTGCCTGCTCCCCGCACTCGCCCTGAGATGCGTGTCTTCAGCCCGGTACCACCAGTGCCTGCACCACGCATCAGGTATCCAGTGCGCCTCCACAGTCCAGAGCTTCTGGCGACAGTCCCCAGTCCAGAGCTTCCGGCGGCAGTTCCCAATCCGGAACCTCCAACGACGGGTCACAGTCCGGAACCTCCAACGACGGGCCACAGTCCGGAACCTCCAATGACGGCCCACAGTTCGGAACCACCAACGAGGGCCCACAGTCCGGAACCTCCACCGACGGTCCGCAGTCTGGAACCACCACCAACGGTCCACAGTCCGGAACCTCCAACGACGGTCCACATTCCGGAACCTCCAACGAGGGCCCACAGTCCAGAACCTCCACCGACGGTCCGCAGTCCAGAACCACCAGCGACGGTGTCCAGTCCAGAGCCTCCGGCGATGATCCACGGTCCGGTTCTATAAAGTTATAGCTTCACGTTTCGTTTTGTTATTTTGTTGGTTTATTCGGTGTTCATTCTGTTAATAAAACGAATGTACGCATACCACACAGCGCCTACATCTCTTTACCAGTATAATACATCTCTTTACCAGTATAATACATATCTTTACCAGTATGATACATCTCTTTACCAGTATAATACATCTAATACATCTCTTTACCAGTATGATACATCTCTTTACCAGTATAATACATCTCTTTACCAGTATGATACATCTCTTTACCAGTATAATACATATCTTTACCAGTATGATACATCTCTTTACCAGTATGATACATCTCTTTACCAGTATGATACATCTCTTTACCAGTATAATACATCTCTTTACCAGTATGATACATCTCTTTACCAGTATAATACATCTCTTTATCAGTATGATACATCTCTTTACCAGTATGATACATCTCTTTACCAATATAATACATCTCTTTACCAGTATGATACATCTCTTTACCAGTATAACACATCTCTTTACCAGTATAATACATATCTTTACCAGTATAATACATCTCTTTACCAGTACAATATATATATATATTACCAGTATAATACATCTCTTTACCAGTACAATATATATATATATATATATATTACCAGTATAATACATCTCTTTACCAGTACAATATATATATATATATTACCAGTATAATACATCTCTTTACCAGTACAATATATATATATATATATATATATTACCAGTATAATACATCTCTTTACCAGTACAATATATATATATATATTACCAGTATAATACATCTCTTTACCAGAACAATATATATATATATATTACCAGTATTATTGTGTGAATTCCACTTGTAGTAAAGCTTTCAGGTCTGTTTTCAATGAGGTGCTTCAAATAGACAAGTGGCTTAAATATCTTAATAGTTTAATGAGGTATTACTCCCTCATGACTACATTAAACAACATCAACTAGACAATAGCTACATCTTTGTAGTTTATTTGTGGTAGTAAAGGCAAGTTCCTCTCTTATTTGTAATGAATACGATGAGAGACAGAGCTGTTTTCATTCGCAGGGCGCAGCAGGTGTTTATTTGTAAGGGACCACAGGAGGAGGCAGGTAGCTGGGTCCAGGGGCAGGCAGGTCATACACAGGAGGAGGCAGGTAGCTGGGTCCAGGGGCAGGCAGAAGGTCATACACAGGAGGAGGCAGGTAGCTGGGTCCAGGGGCAGGCAGAAGGTCATACACAGGAGGAGGCAGGTAGCTGGGTCCAGGGGCAGGCAGAAGGTCATACACAGGAGGAGGCAGGTAGCTGGGTCCAGGGGCAGGCAGAAGGTCATACACAGGAGGAGGCAGGTAGCTGAGTCCAGGGGCAGGCAGAAGGTCATACACAGGAGGAGGCAGGTAGCTGGGTCCAGGGGCAGGCAGAAGGTCATACACAGGAGGAGGCAGGTAGCTGGGTCCAGGGGCAGGAGGTCATACACAGGAGGAGGCAGGTAGCAGGGTCCAGGGGCAGGCAGAAGGTCATACACAGGAGGAGGCAGGTAGCTGGGTCCAGGGGCAGGCAGAAGGTCATACACAGGAGGAGGCAGGTAGCTGGGTCCAGGGGCAGGCAGGTCATACACAGGAGGAGGCAGGTAGCTGGGTCCAGGGGCAGGCAGAAGGTCATACACAGGAGGAGGCAGGTAGCTGGGTCCAGGGGCAGGCAGAAGGTCATACACAGGAGGAGGCAGGTAGCTGGGTCCAGGGGCAGGCAGAAGGTCATACACAGGAGGAGGCAGGTAGCTGGGTCCAGGGGCAGGCAGAAGGTCATACACAGGAGGAGGCAGGTAGCTGGGTCCAGGGGCAGGCAGAAGGTCATACACAGGAGGAGGCAGGTAGCTGGGTCCAGGGGTAGGCAGAAGGTCATACACAGGAGGAGTCAGGTAGCTGGGTCCAGGGGCAGGCAGAAGGTCATACACAGGAGGAGGCAGGTAGCTGGGTCCAGGGGCAGGCAGAAGGTCATACACAGGAGGAGGCAGGTAGCTGGGTCCAGGGGCAGGCAGAAGGTCATACACAGGAGGAGGCAGGTAGCTGGGTCCAGGGGCAGGCAGAAGGTCATACACAGGAGGAGGCAGGTAGCTGAGTCCAGGGGCAGGCAGAAGGTCATACACAGGAGGAGGCAGGTAGCTGGGTCCAGGGGCAGGCAGAAGGTCATACACAGGAGGAGGCAGGTAGCTGGGTCCAGGGGCAGGAGGTCATACACAGGAGGAGGCAGGTAGCAGGGTCCAGGGGCAGGCAGAAGGTCATACACAGGAGGAGGCAGGTAGCTGGGTCCAGGGGCAGGCAGAAGGTCATACACAGGAGGAGGCAGGTAGCTGGGTCCAGGGGCAGGCAGAAGGTCATACACAGGAGGAGGCAGGTAGCTGGGTCCAGGGGCAGGCAGAAGGTCATACACAGGAGGAGTCAGGTAGCTGGGTCCAGGGGCAGGCAGAAGGTCATACACAGGAGGAGTCAGGTAGCTGGGTCCAGGGGCAGGCAGAAGGTCATACACAGGAGGAGGCAGGTAGCTGGGTCCAGGGGCAGGCAGAAGGTCATACACAGGAGGAGGCAGGTAGCTGGGTCCAGGGGCAGGCAGAAGGTCATACACAGGAGGAGGCAGGTAGCTGGGTCCAGGGGCAGGCAGAAGGTCATACACAGGAGGAGGCAGGTAGCTGGGTCCAAGGGCAGGCAGACGGTCATACACAGGAGGAGGCAGGTAGCTGGGTCCAGGGGCAGGCAGAAGGTCATACACAGGAGGAGTCAGGTAGCTGGGTCCAGGGGCAGGCAGAAGGTCGTACACAGGAGGAGGCAGGTAGCTGGGTCCAGGGGCAGGCAGAAGGTCATACACAGGAGGAGGCAGGTAGCTGGGTCCAGGGGCAGGCAGAAGGTCATACATAGGAGGAGTCAGGTAGCTGGGTCCAGGGGCAGGCAGAAGGTCATACACAGGAGGAGGCAGGTAGCTGGGTCCAGGGGCAGGCAGAAGGTCATACACAGGAGGAGGCAGGTAGCTGAGTCCAGGGGCAGGCAGAAGGTCATACAAAGGAGGAGGCAGGTAGCTGGGTCCAGGGGCAGGCAGAAGGTCATACACAGGAGGAGGCAGGTAGCTGGGTCCAGGGGCAGGCAGAAGGTCATACACAGGAGGAGGCAGGTAGCTGGGTCCAGGGGCAGGCAGAAGGTCATACACAGGAGGAGTCAGGTAGCTGGGTCCAGGGGCAGGCAGAAGGTCATACACAGGAGGAGGCAGGTAGCTGGGTCCAGGGGCAGGCAGAAGGTCATACACAGGAGGAGGCAGGTAGCTGGGTCCAAGGGCAGGCAGACGGTCATACACAGGAGGAGGCAGGTAGCTGGGTCCAGGGGCAGGCAGAAGGTCATACACAGGAGGAGTCAGGTAGCTGGGTCCAGGGGCAGGCAGAAGGTCATACACAGGAGGAGGCAGGTAGCTGGGTCCAGGTGCAGGCAGAAGGTCATACACAGGAGGAGGCAGGTAGCTGGGTCCAGGGGCAGGCAGAAGGTCATACACAGGAGGAGGCAGGTAGCTGGGTCCAAGGGCAGGCAGACGGTCATACACAGGAGGAGGCAGCTAGCTGGGTCCAGGGGCAGGCAGAAGGTCATACACAGGAGGAGGCAGGTAGCTGGGTCCAGGGGCAGGCAGAAGGTCATACACAGGAGGAGGCAGGTAGCTGGGTCCAGGGGCAGGCAGAAGGTCATACACAGGAGGAGGCAGGTAACTGGGTCCAGGGGCAGGCAGAAGGTCATACACAGGAGGAGGCAGGTAGCTGAGTCCAGGGGCAGGCAGAAGGTCATACACAGGAGGAGGCAGGTAGCTGGGTCCAGGGGCAGGCAGAAGGTCATACACAGGAGGAGGCAGGTAGCTGGGTCCAGGGGCAGGCAGAAGGTCATACACAGGAGGAGGTAGGTAGCTGGGTCCAGGGGCAGGCAGAAGGTCATACACAGGAGGAGGCAGGTAGCTGGGTCCAGGGGCAGGCAGAAGGTCATACACAGGAGGAGGCAGGTAGCTGGGTCCAGGGGCAGGCAGTAGGTCATACACAGGAGGAGGCAGGTAGCTGGGTCCAGGGGCAGGCAGTAGGTCATACACAGGAGGAGGCAGGTAGCTGGGTCCAGGGGCAGGCAGTAGGTCATACACAGGAGGAGGCAGGTAGCTGGGTCCAGGGGCAGGCAGAAGGTCATACACAGGAGGAGGCAGGTAGCTGGGTCCAGGGGCAGGCAGAAGGTCATACACAGGAGGAGGCAGGTAGCTGGGTCCAGGGGCAGGCAGAAGGTCATACACAGGAGGAGGCAGGTAGCTGGGTCCAGGGGCAGGCAGAAGGTCATACACAGGAGGAGGCAGGTAGCTGGGTCCAGGGGCAGGCAGTAGGTCATACACAGGAGGAGGCAGGTAGCTGGGTCCAGGGGCAGGCAGTAGGTCATACACAGGAGGAGGCAGGTAGCTGGGTCCAGGGGCAGGCAGTAGGTCATACACAGGAGGAGGCAGGTAGCTGGGTCCAGGGGCAGGCAGAAGGTCATACACAGGAGGAGGCAGGTAGCTGGGTCCAGGGGCAGGCAGAAGGTCATACACAGGGGGTCCAAAAAGGCAACAGTACGGGCAGGGAAATTGCTAGTAACGTAGTCCGGGAGATCAGGCAAGAGGTTGATGACAGGAAATCCGATAGGCAAAAGTACAGGCAGGGAATTGGCAATTGTCGTCAATGAGGACTGCCAAAAACTACGATACAGAGGAGGACTAATACAGGGAAACCAAAAGCTCTAAATAGAATGTGTATCAAAACAAACAACACCTCACAACGATGGGGTGCAATGAACTGATCTAAATAGACTGTGATAATGACATACAGGTGTGTGAACAGGTGACCAGAATTCAGGTGATTGGGATCTGGAGAGTGAGCTGCGTTCAGGGGATCTATGTGTTTGAGAGTGTGAGTTGGAAAGTGGGCTACCTACTACCTACTCTACTGTCACTCCATAGGCTACTACTGTGCTTACAAATGAAGTGCTTATTGACAGATGTAACATTCCGGCTGCAGAGAACTTTGCCATGTCCTATGAGGTGTATGTTAACGAGACGTTGCATTTGTCAATATATGTTTAATTTTCAATCATACACAATGTGTTTGAGTCCATCTAATTATTTATCCTGTAATATACTGTAGTCTTTATTTCTCCTGTTATATAGACTTTATTTCTCCTGTTATCTAGACTTTATTTCTCCTGTTATATAGACTTTATTTATCCTGTTATATTGTGTCCTGGTTAAGAGAACATGTCTGTGTCCTGGATAAGAGAACATGTCTGTGTCCTGGATAAGAGAACATGTCTGTGTCCTGGTTAAGATAACATGTCTGTGTCCTGGTTAAGAGAACATGTCTGTGTCCTGGTTAAGAGAACATGTCTGTGTCCTGGATAAGAGAACATGTCTGTGTCCTGGATAAGAGAACATGTCTGTGTCCTAGATAGGAGAACATGTCTGTGTCCTGGATAAGAGAACATGTCTGTGTCCTGGATAAGAGAACATGTCATGGTTAAGAGAACATGTCTGTGTCCTGGATAAGAGAACATGTGTGTGTCCTGGTTAAGAGAACATGCCTGTGTCCTGGTTAAGAGAACATGTCCTGGTTAAGAGAACATGTCTGTGTCCTGGATAAGAGAACATGTCCTGGTTAAGATAACATGTCTGTGTCCTGGATAAGAGAACATGTCTGTGTCCTGGTTAAGAGAACATGTCTGTGTCCTGGATAAGAGAACATGTCTGTGTCCTGGTTAAGAGAACATGTCCTAGTTAAGAGAACATGTCTGTGTCCTGGATAAGAGAACATGTCCTGGATAAGATAACATGTCCTGGTTAAGAGAACATGTCTGTGTCCTGGATAAGAGAACATGTCTGTGTCCTGGATAAGAGAACATGTCTGTGTCCTGGTTAAGAGAACATGTCTGTGTCCTGGATAAGAGAACATGTCCTGGTTAAGAGAACATGTCTGTGTCCTGGATAAGAGAACATGTCCTGGATAAGAGAACATGTCCTGGTTAAGAGAACATGTCTGTGTCCTGGATAAGAGAACATGTCTGTGTCCTGGATAAGAGAACATGTCTGTGTCCTGGTTAAGAGAACATGCCTGCGTCCTGGATAAGAGAACATGTCTGTGTCCTGGATAAGAGAACATGTCCTGGTTAAGAGAACATGTCTGTGTCCTGGATAAGAGAACATGTCTGTGTCCTGGATAAGAGAACATGTCTGTGTCCTGGTTAAGAGAACATGCCTGTGTCCTGGTTAAGAGAACATGTCCTGGTTAAGAGAACATGTCTGTGTCCTGAATAAGATAACATGCCCTGGATAAGAGAACATGTCCTGGTTAAGATAACATGTCTGTGTCCTGGATAAGAGAATATGTCGGTGTCCTGGTTAAGAGAACATGTCTGTGTCCTGGATAAGAGAACATGTCCTGGTTAAGAGAACATGCCTGTGTCCTGGATAAGAGAACATGTCTGTATCCTGGATAAGAGAAGATGTCTTGGTTAAGAGAACATGTCCTGGTTAAGAGAACATGTCCTGGTTAAGAGAACATGTCTGTGTCCCGGTTAAGAGAACACATCCATGCATTACATTTGACACGGCCCATGGGGCACAATAAATGTTAAGGTGCCATTTGGGACTCAGGCAATTAGGTGTTTGGTAAATAAAGTACAGAATAAGTGTGCTTTATGTTTTACTCAAGGAGGAAGTTAACTTTAGTTTAGTCTCTAGTTCCATTTTGAATGAATGAGTTAAACATGCAGACACCAGACAGAATATCACTCCGTTGGCTTATTCTCCTTCTTTTCGTGAATTCAGTGGGGCTCTAAATCCTTACTGAATATTTCTATGTGCAAATGAACCTCAATCACTCATACCACGCCACTCCTCTATCTCTTCCTGCCTCCCTTCTCTTCTTTCTCTGACATTTTCTCCTCAGTTCTGTCGCCTTAATTGACACCCGGTCGGTGGTGAGAAAAGAGACTTGGATATAATAATCCCTCTGAGAAAGAGAGAGAGAGGGAGACAGAGAGAGAGAAAGAGAGAGGGAGATAGAGAGAGACAGAGAGAAAGAGAGCGAGAGAGAGAGACAGAGAGAAAGAGAGCGAGAGAGAAAGAGATAGAGAGTGGGAGAGAGGAATGAGAGAGTGAGAGAGAGAGTGAGAGAGTAGATTTAGCTCTTTCCCTACTGTCTGTGTAGATCTGACATCAAAGACTGGTTGTTGTAATCCTCCTGGAGATAAACATGAAGACAGGTTGGTAGGCTGGGAGGGATGGGAGGCTGTAAGGGATGGGAGGCTGGGAGGGTTTGGAGGCTGGGAGGGATGGGAGGTTGGGAGGGATGGGAGGCTGTAAGGGATGGGAGGCTGGGAGGGTTTGGAGGCTGGGAGGGATGGGAGGTTGGGAGGGATGGGAGGCTGGGAGGGTGTACGGGATGGGAGGCTGGGAGGGTTTGGAGGCTGGGAGGGTTGGTAGGCTGGGAGGCTGTAAGGGATGGGAGGTTTGGAGGCTGTAAGGGATGGGAGGTTGGGAGGCTGTAAGGGATGGGAGGTTGGGAGGCTGTAATGGATGGGAGGCTGTGAGGGATGGGAGGGTTGGGAGGCTGTAAGGGATGGGAGGTTGGGAGGCTGTAAAGGATGGGAGGCTGGGAGGGATGGGAGGTTGGGATGCTGTAAGGGATGGGAGACTGGCAGGGTTTGGAGGCTGGGAGGGTTGGGAGGCTAGGAAGCTGGGAGGGATGGGAGGTTGGGAGGCTGTAAGGGATGGGAGGCTGGGAGGGATGGGAGGTTGGGATGCTGTAAGGGATGGGAGGCTGGGAGGGATGGGAGGCTGGCAGGGTTGGGAGGCTAGTAAGCTGGGAGGGATGGGAGGTTGGGAGGCTGTAAGGGTTGGGAGGCTGTAAGGGATGGGAGGTTGGGAGGCTGTAAAGGATGGGAGGTTGGGAGGCTGTAAGGGATGGGAGGCTGGGAGGTTGGGAGACTGTAAGGGATGGGAGGCTGGCAGGGTTTGGAGGCTAGGAAGCTGGGAGGGTTGGGAAGGTTGGGAGGGTGACAGGATGGTAGGATTGGTAGGCTGGGAGGGTGACAGGCTGGGAAGTTTCAATCAATCAAATGTATATATAAAGCCATTTTTACATCAGTCGATGTCACAAAGTGCTGTACAGAAACCCAGGCTAAAACCCCAAACAGCAAGCAATGCAGATGTAGAAGCACGGTGGCTAGGAAAAACTCCCTAGAAAGGCAGGAACCTAGGAAGAAACCTAGAGAGGAACCAGGTTCTGAGGGGTGGCCAGTCCTCTTCTGGCTGTGCCGGGTGGAGATTATAACAGAACATGGCCAAGATGTTCAAACGTTCATAGATGACCAGCATGGTCGTATAATAATAATAATCACAGTAGTTGTCGAGGGTGCAGCAGGTAAGTAACTCAGGAATAAATGTCAGTTGGCTTTTCATAGCTGATCATTCAGAGTTAGAGACAGCAGGTGCGGTAGAGAGAGAGTCTAAAACAGTAGGTCTGGGACAGGTAGCACGTCCGGTGAACAGGTCAGGGTTCCATAGCCGCAGACAGAACAGTTGAAACTGGAGCAGCAGCACGACCAGGTGGACTGGGGACAGCAAGGAGTCATCAGTGCTATGGTTCTCCGAGAGAAGAGAGAAAGAGAGAGAGAGAGAGAGAGAGAGAGAGAGAGAGAGAGATAACTAGAGGGAGAATACTTAAATTCACACAGGACACCTGGTAAGACATGAAAAATACTCCAGATATAATACTCCAGACACCATTAAAAGGTAATTTACCACCTTCACGAGTGCAGTCTCAGCGCTATGATGGGGTCTAAAACCAGACTGAAGCGTTTCATACACATTATTTGTCTTGTGGAAGGCAGTGAGTTGCTGCGCAACAGCTTTTATATATTTTTTTAGAAGAATGCTTGATTCGATATATAGGCCAATAGTTTTTTATACTGTCTTGGTCAAGGTTGTGTTACAATACTTATGTTATGTTACTTATACTTATTATGTTACAATACTTTTATTGCATTAAATGGTTGTTTTATGCAACAGAATAAAGGGTTGTTAGAACACTCATCTCTGTGTGTTCTACTGAGGATGGGCCTCAGTGTCACGCTCGCTATCCTCAAACTCCCTGTCATAAATCAACCAAGGCGCAGCGTGCATGTAGTTCCACATCTTTTAATGAAAGTGAAACCGAAACAACCAAAAGAAAAACAGGTAAACACAAACACACACGGAAAAATAATTACCCACAACACACAGGTGGGAAAAGGCTACCTAAGTATGGTTCTCAATCACAGACAATGGTTGACAGCTGCCTCTGATTGGGAACCATACCAGGCCAAACACATAGAAATAGAAAACATAGAAAAAACACAGAATGCCCACCCCAACTCACGCCCTGACCAAACCAAAAGAGAGACATAAAAAAGGAACTAAGGTCAGGACGTGACACTCTGGAAGATGTACAATATCGTTGGGTGATACCGCATTCCAGAGCATGGGTTAATGTTTCTGTTCTATGCAGTACAGCGAGATGACCCCAGGGCCATACCTTGGTATCTACACAAAGAGAACTGTTTTTACAGCAGATACTGTCTGCTGTGAGTTATAAGTATATTTCATATGAATCTTAACCCTGTGACCCATTCCATACATCTGTTGTTCATCATGTAGGTTGAAAGGGGTATATCTTGGCTATAAAAGACCTTTGTACTTTTGTCTCGGGGCTCTCAACAAATCATCTGAGGGCAAGGATATGTGTTTACTTTCAGCTTCCTGTGGCAAACAAAAGTGCCTTAAATAAATATTGTTCGGGATAGGGGGCAGTATTCGGAATTTTGGATGACTGAGGTGTCCAAAGTTAACTGCCTGTTACTCAGGCCCAGAAGCTAGGATATGCATATGCATGGTAGTATTGAATAGAAAACTCTAAAGTGTCTGTGAGTATAAGAGAACTGATTTGGCAGTCAAAAACCAGTCAAAAAATTTATTTCTGTTGACCTGCCAGCCAATTCCAAGATTAAGCTATTGAAACCAAAGACTTCTGCCTCCCAAATTGCAGTTCCTATGGCTTCCACTAGATGTCAACAGACTTTATACATGGTTTCAGGCTTGTATTCTGAAAAACCAATGAGGAATAGTTGTTTATCCTCAGGAAGTCCCGAGGCAAAACTAGTCTCAGTGCTCGCGTGACCGAGGGAGTGTGCTTCTAGAGCTCTGAAACTTTAGAAACCTGTTCTAGATCTCAAGTCTATAGTGTACAGTGAGTTATGAGTCTTATGAGGTTACCAGACCGAGAAACAGCCTCGTACATTTGCATTAACTTCAATTCATTTTGAACGTCGCAAAAATGATGACATTTAGAAAAGTACCAGAATCACATGACTAGGTACATTGAAACCACCTTGGCCCATAGAGACTGACCCTACACATTTCTGGCCTATAGCTCGTTCAAGGACCCCGTAGCAACCCTGAAATAAGTGAATTTTCAGCACTAATTAAGGTCACTGCTTGGGCTCCGAATGACCTATCGAGCCGAAACTCAGCTAGGCCTACAAATAATGTCAGAACTGGACACGCAGCTAGCTATACATACATATATGTAACCATGTTTTTTTTTGTTTTTTTTGTGGTTTTAACAGAAGGCGAAATTGTGGGGCCGGCTCTGAAATACAGTGCCTTGCGAAAGTATTCGGCCCCCTTGAACTTTGCGACCTTTTGCCACATTTCAGGCTTCAAACATAAAGATATAAAACTGTATTTTTTTGTGAAGAATCAACAACAAGTGGGACACAATCATGAAGTGGAACGACATTTATTGGATATTTCAAACTTTTTTAACAAATCAAAAACTGAAAAATTGGGCGTGCAAAATTATTCAGCCCCTTTACTTTCAGTGCAGCAAACTCTCTCCAGAAGTTCAGTGAGGATCTCTGAATGATCCAATGTTGACCTAAATGACTAATGATGATAAATACAATCCACCTGTGTGTAATCAAGTCTCCGTATAAATGCACCTGCACTGTGATAGTCTCAGAGGTCCGTTAAAAGCGCAGAGAGCATCATGAAGAACAAGGAACACACCAGGCAGGTCTGAGATACTGTTGTGAAGAAGTTTAAAGCCGGAATTGGATACAAAAAGATTTCCCAAGCTTTAAACATCCCAAGGAGCACTGTGCAAGTGATAATATTGAAATGGAAGGAGTATCAGACCACTGCAAATCTACCAAGACCCGGCCGTCCCTCTAAACTTTCAGCTCATACAAGGAGAAGACTGATCAGAGATGCAGCCAAGAGGCCCTTGATCACTCTGGATGAACTGCAGAGATCTACAGCTGAGGTGGGAGACTCTGTCCATAGGACAACAATCAGTCGTATATTGCACAAATCTGGCCATTATGGAAGAGTGGCAAGAAGAAAGCCATTTCTTAAAGATATCCATAAAAAGTGTTGTTTAAAGTTTGCCACAAGCCACCTGGGAGACACACCAAACATGTGGAAGAAGGTGCTCTGGTCAGATGAAACCAAAATTGACTTGAATTGAATTGAATTTGGCAACAATGCAAAACGTTATGTTTGGCGTAAAAGCAACACAGCTCATCACACTGAACACACCATCCCCACTGTCAAACATGGTGGTGGCAGCATCATGGTTTGGGCCTGCTTTTCTTCAGCAGGGACAGGGAAGATGGTTAAAATTGATGGGAAGATGGAAGGAGTCAAATACATGACCATTCTGGAAGAAAACCTGATGGAGTCTGCAAAAGACCTGAGACTGGGACGGAGATTTGTCTTCCAACAAGACAATGATCCAAAACATAAAGCAAAATCTACAATGGAATGGTTCAAAAATAAACATATCCAGGTGTTAGAATGGCCAAGTCAAAGTCCAGACCTGAATCCAATCGAGAATCTGTGGAAAGAACTGAAAACTGCTGTTCACAAATGCTCTCCATCCAACCTCACTGAGCTCGAGCTGTTTTGCAAGGAGGAATGGGAAAAAATGTCAGTCTCTCGATGTGCAAAACTGATAGAGACATACCCCAAGCGACTTACAGCTGTAATCGCAGCAAAAGGTGGCGCTACAAAGTATTAACTTAAGGGGGCTGAATAATTTTGCACGCCCAATTTTTCAGTTTTTGATTTGTTAAAAAGTTTGAAATATCCAATAAATGTCGTTCCACTTCATGATTGTGTCCCACTTGTTGTTGATTCTTCACAAAAAAATACAGTTTTATATCTTTATGTTTGAAGCCTGAAATGTGGCAAAAGGTCGCAAAGTTCAAGGGGGCCGAATACTTTCGCAAGGCACTGTATGTGAGAGTTGGCTTTTAAAATATTTGGACAAAGTGAGTTTGGTGTCAGTATGTGTAAGTTTTGTGTCAGTATGATATCTTATTGACTGATGAGTGACTTGATGGCAGCATAATATATTGGCATTGTACATTTTATATCACAAATGGACAGTGTAGATTTCCAATGTATTTAATGAGGGATTTACCATCACCAAATGGACAGGCTGAAATCAACACCAATGAGTGATGGAGAGGAACCACTCTCACTGCTTGGCCATCCCGAGTTGAACGAGCCTGTCAATTGGGCATGTCTGCAGTATATTAGAGCATGTCCAATTTGTGTTGGTGAATGGCCATTGTAATACATTGCAAATGGACAGTGTACATTTGTCCATTTCCAATGTATTTAATGACGGATTTTCCATCACCAAATGGACAGGCTGAAATCAACACCAACAAACGATTGGATAGTATCCATTACCAATATGCTATATTGTCAGTGTGAACATGCTATTCTGCAAGTTGACAGCATCCATTGCCAATGTTTATCCATAAGGACTTCCCATTACGAATTGAACATGCTGAATCAACATCAACAAGAAATGCATACTTCCTATGACTTTCTATGATCGAACATGACAAATAGACCTTCTAGGTTGATTAAGGGCTTAACATAGTGATATATATCATTTGGGCAGTATAAATGCCATTTGGACATGGTTCACTGACTTTTGGGTTCGGAAGCAGACTTCCTATGATCATATATGGCAAATGGACATAACATCCTGATTTTGTACTTTCAATACATATATGCCATTTGGACATTTCTTATGCCATTTGAACATGGTCACTGACTTTTGGGTTCGGAAGCCGACTTTCTATGGTCATATATGACAAATGGACAAAACATAGGCCTTACGGACAAACTCAATAAAATAAGACCAATACGGTTACGAAATATGTATTATTGCCACAATTTCTTTTTAGAAAAATGGTCCAAAACGCACATTTTATAAGGTTTGAAAATGTTAATTTGTTTTTGAGATTTTTAAAAATTCACCATTTGGGCCTGACTTTGTGCCCATTTCCCATATGAAAGCCTACGGTGGAGCACGCTCTAGCCCTACTGGATTTTTGGTTTATTAAACTTGGCGTTTGTAATTGTCCGGTTGCAATATGGTTTTGATGAACTGCCGTCCATTTGAGTGGTATTTGCGATTGTGTATATAGTTTTGACCAATGCCAATAAGTTGCCATTCATTTTTGTCCATTTCATGGGGTCTTCCCTTACCGTTCCAATTTTCTGGAAGCTTGCTTCAGGGCTCTGGTATTTTCTGTATACCAGAGAGCTAGTTTCTTATGGCAAATTATTTTTGTTTTTACGGGTGTGACTGCATCTAGGGTATTACGCAAGGTTAAATTTAGTTCCTCAGTTGGGTGGTTAACCGATTGTTGTACTCTGACGTCCTAGGGTAGGAGGAGGGAGTCTGGAAGGTCATCTAGATTTTTTGGGGATGAAAGATCGGCTTTGTACAGCTGCAGTGATTGGTAAGCTGCTCTGACAGCCCCATATACTACCCACCACTGCTGCCCACTGCACTGCGACTAGGAAACAATGTTACCACAGATAAATCTACAATAACCAATAATTTCAATAAGCATTTCTCTACGGCTCACTCAAATCCAGACAGCAGATGTTCTGAAAGAGCTGAAAAATCTGGACCCAACAAATCAGTTATCTGAGCAGCTTACCGACCGCTGCAGCGTACACAGCACACCTGTAAATAGCCCATCCAACTTCCTACCTCATCCCCATATTGTTTTTATTTACTTTTTTGCTATTTTGCACACTATTATTTCTACTTGCACATCCTCATCTGCACATCTATCACTTAACTTGCTAAATTGTAATTACTTCGCTACTATGGCCTATTTATTGCCTTATCTCCTTACTCCATTTGCACACACTGTATATAGATTTTTCTATTGTGTTATTGACTGTACTTTTGTTTATCCCATGTGTAACTCTGTTGTTTGTGGCGTACTGCTCTGCTTTATCTTGGCCAGGTCGCAGATGTAAATGAGAATTGTTCCTACCTGGTGAAATAAAATAAATGTAAAAAGTACTGCAGCATATATGCAGGTATAGTACTGCAGCAGGTACATTACTGCAGCAGGTACATTACTGCAGCAGGTGGCAGGTATAGTACTGCAGCAGGTATACAGGTATAGTACTGCAGCAGGTAACACAGGTATAGTACTGCAGCAGGTACATTACTGCAGCAGGTGGCAGGTATAGTACTGCAGCAGGTATGCAGGTATAGTACTGCAGCAGGTACACAGGTATAGTACTGCAGCAGGTGTGCAGGTATATTACTGCAGCAGGTATGCAGGTATATTACTGCAGCAGGTACGCAGGTATAGTACTGCAGCAGGTACGCAGGTATATTACTGCAGCAGGTATGCAGGTATATTACTGCAGCAGGTACGCAGGTATATTACTGCAGCAGGTACGCAGGTATATTACTGCAGCAGGTACGCAGGTATAGTACTGCAGTAGGTATACAGGTATAGTACTGCAGCAGGTACGCAGGTATAGTACTGCAGCAGGTACGCAGGTATAGTACTGCAGCAGGTATACAGGTATAGTACTGCAGCAGGTACGCAGGTATAGTACTGCAGCAGGTATACAGGTATAGTACTGCAGCAGGTACACAGGTATAGTACTGCAGCAGGTATACAGGTATAGTACTGCAGCAGGTATGCAGGTATATTACTGCAGCAGGTACACAGGTACAGTACTGCAGCAGGTATACAGGTATAGTACTGCAGCAGGTAACACAGGTATAGTACTGCAGCAGGTAACACGGGTATAGTACTGCAGCAGGTATGCAGGTATAGTACTGCAGTAGGTATGCAGGTATAGTACTGCAGCAGGTACGCAGGTATAGTACTGCAGCAGGTACGCAGGTATAGTACTGCAGCAGGTACGCAGGTATATTACTGCAGCAGGTATGCAGGTATAGTACTGCAGTAGGTATGCAGGTATAGTACTGCAGCAGGTACGCAGGTATATTACTGCAGCAGGTACGCAGGTATAGTACTGCAGTAGGTATGCAGGTATAGTACTGCAGCAGGTACGCAGGTATATTACTGCAGCAGGTACATTACTGCAGCAGGTGGCAGGTATAGTACTGCAGCAGGTATACAGGTATAGTACTGCAGCAGGTATGCAGGTATAGTACTGCAGCAGGTATGCAGGTATAGTACTGCAGTAGGTATGCAGGTATAGTACTGCAGCAGGTACGCAGGTATAGTACTGCAGCAGGTATGCAGGTATAGTACTGCAGCAGGTATGCAGGTATAGTACTGCAGCAGGTATGCAGGTATAGTACTGCAGCAGGTATGCAGGTATAGTACTGCAGCAGGTACGCAGGTATAGTACTGCAGCAGGTATGCAGGTATAGTACTGCAGCAGGTATGCAGGTATAGTACTGCAGTAGGTATGCAGGTATAGTACTGCAGTAGGTATGCAGGTATAGTACTGCAGCAGGTACGCAGGTATAGTACTGCAGCAGGTATGCAGGTTTAGTTCTGCAGCAGGTATACAGACATAGTCCTGCAGCAGGTATGCAGACATAGTTCTGCAGCAGGTACGCAGGTATAGTACTGCAGCAGGTATGCAGGTTTAGTACTGCAGCAGGTATGCAGGTTTACAGACATAGTTCTGCAGCAGGTATGCAGGTATAGTTCTGCAGCACGTAAACAGATATAGTTCTGCTATAGGTACGCAGGTATAGTACTGCAGCAGGTATGCAGGTTTAGTACTGCAGCAGGTATGCAGGTATAGTACTGCAGCAGGTATGCAGGTTTACAGACATAGTTCTGCAGCAGGTATGCAGGTTTAGTTCTGCAGCAGGTAAACAGATATAGTTCTGCTACAGGTAAACAGACATAGTTCTGCTACAGGTATGCAGGTTTAGTTCTGCAGCAGGTACATTACTGCAGCAGGTGGCAGGTATAGTACTGCAGCAGGTGGCAGGTATATTACTGCAGCAGGTACATTACTGCAGCAGGTGGCAGGTATAGTACTGCAGCAGGTATACAGGTATAGTACTGCAGCAGGTATGCAGGTATAGTACTGCGGCAGGTATGCAGGTATAGTACTGCAGTAGGTATGCAGGTATAGTACTGCAGCAGGTACGCAGGTATAGTACTGCAGCAGGTATGCAGGTATAGTACTGCAGCAGGTATGCAGGTATAGTACTGCAGCAGGTATGCAGGTATAGTACTGCAGCAGGTATGCAGGTTTAGTTCTGCAGCAGGTATGCAGGTATATTACTGCAGCAGGTATGCAGGTATAGTACTGCAGCAGGTATGCAGGTATAGTACTGCAGCAGGTATGCAGGTATAGTACTGCAGCAGGTACGCAGGTATAGTACTGCAGCAGGTATGCAGGTATAGTACTGCAGCAGGTATGCAGGTATAGTACTGCCGTAGGTATGCAGGTATAGTACTGCAGTAGGTATGCAGGTATAGTACTGCAGCAGGTACGCAGGTATAGTACTGCAGCAGGTATGCAGGTTTAGTTCTGCAGCAGGTATACAGACATAGTCCTGCAGCAGGTATGCAGACATAGTTCTGCAGCAGGTACGCAGGTATAGTACTGCAGCAGGTATGCAGGTTTAGTACTGCAGCAGGTATGCAGGTTTACAGACATAGTTCTGCAGCAGGTATGCAGGTATAGTTCTGCAGCAGGTAAACAGATATAGTTCTGCTATAGGTACGCAGGTATAGTACTGCAGCAGGTATGCAGGTTTAGTACTGCAGCAGGTATGCAGGTTTACAGACATAGTTCTGCAGCAGGTATGCAGGTTTAGTTCTGCAGCAGGTAAACAGACATAGTTCTGCTACAGGTATGCAGGTTTAGTTCTGCAGCAGGTAAACAGATATAGTTCTGCTACAGGTAAACAGACATAGTTCTGCTACAGGTATGCAGGTTTAGTTCTGCAGCAGGTACATTACTGCAGCAGGTGGCAGGTATAGTTCTGCAGCAGGTAAACAGACATAGTTCTGCTACAGGTATGCAGGTTTAGTTCTGCAGCAGGTACATTACTGCAGCAGGTGGCAGGTATAGTTCTGCAGCAGGTAAACAGACATAATTCTGCTACAGGTATGCAGGTTTAGTTCTGCAGCAGGTACATTACTGCAGCAGGTGGCAGGTATAGTACTGCAGCAGGTGGCAGGTATATTACTGCAGCAGGTACATTACTGCAGCAGGTGGCAGGTATAGTACTGCAGCAGGTATACAGGTATAGTACTGCAGCAGGTATGCAGGTATAGTACTGCGGCAGGTATGCAGGTATAGTACTGCAGCAGGTACGCAGGTATAGTACTGCAGCAGGTATGCAGGTATAGTACTGCAGCAGGTATGCAGGTATAGTACTGCAGCAGGTATGCAGGTATAGTACTGCAGCAGGTATGCAGGTTTAGTTCTGCAGCAGGTATGCAGGTATATTACTGCAGCAGGTATGCAGGTATAGTACTGCAGCAGGTATGCAGGTTTAGTTCTGCAGCAGGTATGCAGGTATATTACTGCAGCAGGTATGCAGGTATAGTACTGCAGCAGGTACGCAGGTTTAGTTCTGCAGCAGGTATGCAGGTTTAGTTCTGCAGCAGGTATGCAGGTATAGTACTGCAGCAGGTATGCAGGTATAGTACTGCAGCAGGTATGCAGGTTTAGTTCTGCAGCAGGTAAACAGACATAGTTCTGCAGCAGGTAAACAGACATAGGTCTGCAGCATGTATGCAGGTATGCGGCCCTAGAGCTCAAAGGCTATTTTTATTACCAGTTTGTGTATCCAAGGCAACATAATTAAAAAAAAAAAATAAAACCTTACATCTGACAAAACATTTATTTGGCTTCCGTTTTCCATTTGCCAAAGAAAACATGATGCATAGGAGAGGTCAAAGCCCAAGCTAGATCCAACTGACAGAGAGGTCATAGCCCAAGCCAGATCCAACAGACAGAGAGGTCATAGCCCAAGCCAGATCCAACAGACAGAGAGGTCATAGCCCAAGCCAGATCCAACAGACAGAGGAAATTATAACAATTACCATAGTTATAAATGCAATGCATTCATTCACTTTCCTCACTGAAGACGTAGCAAAGAAATACATTCAATAATGGCCTCTCATGTAAAAATGACAACTTCCGTCACAACATTTGTCATAGGTAATGCTTATTATTCAAAATTAGATATTCTCAAACAACTTGTTTTTGCAAATACTACTTAGCGTTAAAGGAGCATCCAAATTAGCATTGTGGTAAATCAACCTGCATACTGAGGACCACAGAGCTGTCTCTAATCAACCTGCATACTGAGTACCACAGAGCTGTCTCTAATCAACCTGCATACTGAGTATCACAGAGTTGTTTCTAATCAACCTGCATACTGGGTACCACAGAGCTGTCTGTAATCAACCTGCATACTGAGTACCACAGAGCTGTTTCTAATCAACCTGCATACTGAGTACCACAGAGCTGTCTCTAATCAACCTGCATACTGAGTACCACAGAGCTGTCTCTAATCAACCTGCATACTGAGTACCACAGAGCTGTCTGTAATCAACCTGCATACTGAGTACCACAGAGCTGTCTCTAATCAACCTGCATACTGAGTACCACATAGCTGTCTCCCTAAGGCAGAAACCTCCATGTATGCCCTCTGCAGATGTGGTTTTGAAAACAGTAATCTAGAAAACACTTTGCACATAGGCAGATGTTTGTTGTTATAAAAAATGAAGTACTATATTATTCACATCTCATCACCTGTTTGTGTCTTGTGATTGAAATCCTGTCTAGGGTTGTGATGGTCTTAGAATAGACTTGCTGTAATATATACAGTTAACTGCCAAAATAAAGGAAACACAAGTAAATGAGGGATAGAAAGTGGATTGAAAGCAGGTGATTCCACACAGGTGTGGTTCCTAAGTTAATTAAACATTTTTTTTTTAAATGTAACCTTTATTTAACTAGGCAAGTCAGTTAAGAACAAATTCTTATTTACAATGACGGCTTAGGAACAGTGGGTTAACTGCCTGTTCAGGGGCAGAACGACAGATTTTTACCTTGTCAGCTCGGGGATTTGATCTTTCAACCTTTCGGTTACTAGTCCAATAATCTAACTACTAGGCTACCTGCCCCCCCTAACATCCCACCATGCTTAGGGTCATGCATAAAAATGCTGGGCAGGTCATTATTTTGGCTACCATGGCTATACCCCCATAGGATGACAATGCCCCCATCCACAGCGCACAAGTAGTCACTGGATGGTTTGATGAGCATGAAAACAATGTAAACCATATGCAAGGCTGTCTCAGACACCGGATCTCAACCCATTTGAACACCTATGGGAGGTTCTGGAGCGGCGCCGGGGACAACATTTTCCACCACCAACAACAAAACACCAAAGTATGGAATTTCTCATGGAAGAACGATGTCCAATCTAATTATATTTGTCACATACTTTGTAAAAATATTAAATCAAATCAACTTTGTCACATGCATCGAATACAACAGGTGTCGATCTTACCGTGAAATGCTTAGTTAGAAGCCCTTAAACAACAATGCAGTTTGAAGAAAATAGAGTTAAGAAAATACTTACCAAACAGCTGTAGACTGATAGTGAAATGCTGACTTACAGGTCCTTCCCAACAATGCAGAGAAACCTGATAAAAAAGTGAAAATTATAAGGATTAAATAGATAAGGAGTAACAATAACATGGCTAGATACAGGAATTACCTGGTATTAACATACTGCCCAGGTTGTATTCATACCTGGTAATAACATACTGCCCTGGTTGTATTAATACCTGGTAATAACATACTGCCCTGGTTGTATTCATACCTGGTAATAACATACTGTCCTGGTTGTACTCATACCTGGAAATAACATACTACCCAGGTTGTATTCATACCTGGTAATAACATACTGCCCTGGTTGTATTCATACCTGATATTAACATACTGCCCTGGTTGTACTCATACCTGGTAATAACATACTGCCCTGGTTGTATTCATACCTGGTAATAACATACTGCCCTGGTTGTATTCATACCTGGTAATAACATACTGCCCTGGTTGTATTCATACCTGGTAATAACATACTGCCCTGGTTGTACTCATACCTGGAAATAACATACTACCCAGGTTGTACTCATACCTGGAAATAACATACTACCCAGGTTGTATTCATACCTGGTAATAACATACTGCCCTGGTTGTATTCATACCTGGTAATAACATACTGCCCTGGTTGTACTCATACCTGGAAATAACATACTACCCAGGTTGTATTCATACCTGGAAATAACATACTGTCCTGGTTGTATTCATACCTGATATTAACATACTGCCCTGGTTGTATTCATACCTGGTAATAACATACTGCCCTGGTTGTATTCATACCTGGTAATAACATACTGCCCTGGTTGTATTCATACCTGGTAATAACATACTGCCCTGGTTGTATTAATACCTGGTAATAACATACTGTCCTGGTTGTATTAATACCTGGTAATAACATACTGCCCTGGTTGTATTAATACCTGGTAATAACATACTGCCCTGGTTGTATTCATACCTGGTAATAACATACTGCCCTGGTTGTATTCATACCTGGTAATAACATACTGTCCTGGTTGTATTAATACCTGGTAATAACATACTGCCCTGGTTGTATTCATACCTGGTAATAACATACTGCCCTGGTTGTATTCATACCTGGTAATAACATACTGCCCAGGTTGTATTCATACCTGGTAATAACATACTGCCCTGGTTGTATTCATACCTGGTAATAACATACTGCCCTGGTTGTATTCATACCTGGTAATAACATACTGTCCTGGTTGTATTCATACCTGGTAATAACATACTGCCCTGGTTGTATTCATACCTGGTAATAACATACTGTCCTGGTTGTATTCATACCTGGAAATAACATACTACCCAGGTTGTATTCATACCTGGTAATAACATAGTGCCCTGGTTGTATTCATACCTGGTAATAACATAGTGCCCTGGTTGTACTCATACCTGGTAATAACATACTGCCCTGGTTGTATTCATACCTGGTAATAACATACTGCCCTGGTTGTATTCATACCTGGTAATAACATACTACCCAGGTTGTATTCATACCTGGTAATAACATAGTGCCCTGGTTGTACTCATCCCTGGTAATAACATACTGCCCTGGTTGTATTCATACCTGGTAATAACATACTGCCCTGGTTGTATTCATACCTGGAAATAACATACTGCCCTGGTTGTATTCATACCTGGTAATAACATACTGCCCTGGTTGTATTCATACCTGGTAATAACATACTGCCCTGGTTGTATTCATACCTGGTAATAACATACTGCCCTGGTTGTATTCATACCTGGTAATAACATACTGCCCTGGTTGTATTCATACCTGGTAATAACATACTGTCCTGGTTGTATTCATACCTGGTAATAACATACTGTCCTGGTTGTATTCATACCTGGTAATAACATACTGCCCTGGTTGTATTCATACCTGGTAATAACATACGGCCCTGGTTGTATTCATACCTGGTAATAACATACTGCCCTGGTTGTATTAATACCTGGTAATAACATACTGCCCTGGTTGTACTCATACCTGGTAATAACATACTGCCCTGGTTGTATTCATACCTGGTAATAACATGCTGCCCTGGTTGTATTAATACCTGGTAATAACATGCTGCCCTGGTTGTATTCATACCTGGTAATAACATACTGTCCTGGTTGTATTCATACCTGGTAATAACATACTGCCCTGGTTGTATTCATACCTGGTAATAACATACTGCCCTGGTTGTACTCATACCTGGTAATAACATACTGCCCTGGTTGTACTCATACCTGGTAATAACATACTGCCCTGGTTGTATTCATACCTGGAAATAACATACTGCCCTGGTTGTATTAATACCTGGTAATAACATACTGCCCTGGTTGTATTAATACCTGGTAATAACATACTGCCCTGGTTGTATTCATACCTGGTAATAACATACTGCCCTGGTTGTATTCATACCTGGTAATAACATGCTGCCCTGGTTGTATTAATACCTGGTAATAACATGCTGCCCTGGTTGTATTCATACCTGGTAATAACATACTGTCCTGGTTGTATTCATACCTGGTAATAACATACTGCCCTGGTTGTAT
The DNA here is from genome assembly GCF_057628025.1 of Oncorhynchus mykiss. NCBI lineage: Eukaryota > Metazoa > Chordata > Actinopteri > Salmoniformes > Salmonidae > Oncorhynchus > Oncorhynchus mykiss. Next base: position 46,093,240 of record NC_143045.1, on the reverse strand, counting down.
TCATACCTGGTAATAACATACTGCCCTGGTTGTACTCATACCTGGTAATAACATACTGCCCTGGTTGTACTCATACCTGGTAATAACATACTGCCCTGGTTGTATTCATACCTGGAAATAACATACTGCCCTGGTTGTATTAATACCTGGTAATAACATACTGCCCTGGTTGTATTAATACCTGGTAATAACATACTGCCCTGGTTGTATTCATACCTGGTAATAACATACTGCCCTGGTTGTATTCATACCTGGTAATAACATACTGCCCTGGTTGTATTAATACCTGGTAATAACATACTGTCCTGGTTGTATTAATACCTGGTAATAACATACTGCCCTGGTTGTATTCATACCTGGTAATAACATACTGCCCTGGTTGTATTCATACCTGGTAATAACATACTGCCCAGGTTGTATTCATACCTGGTAATAACATACTGCCCTGGTTGTATTAATACCTGGTAATAACATACTGCCCTGGTTGTACTCATACCTGGTAATAACATACTGCCCTGGTTGTATTCATACCTGGTAATAACATACTGCCCTGGTTGTATTCATACCTGGTAATAACATACTGCCCTGGTTGTATTCATACCTGGTATTAACATACTGCCCTGGTTGTACTCATACCTGGTAATAACATACTGCCCTGGTTGTATTCATACCTGGTAATAACATACTGCCCTGGTTGTATTCATACCTGGTAATAACATACTGCCCTGGTTGTATTCATACCTGGTAATAACATACTGCCCTGGTTGTATTCATACCTGGTAATAACATACTGTCCTGGTTGTATTCATACCTGGAAAACAGATAGGGTTCCCTCCTCCTACATCTCATGTATTTTTTAGAGTGGACTGTTCTCATGCCAGGATACCCTCCAGAGACCCTATCTGGTCACGGCAAAGAGCTGTGAATGTTTTTAAAGTCGTGCATTATAAAGTTAAATGAGCAACACATAATAACCCAGAGACCGTTAACCTGAACGGCGGTAGAAAATACTATTTTTATGGTGCAGATTTAACCATGGCTGTGGCTAAGTAGAATGCATAGCCGGGGTCTAACGGCTTATTTAACTGTGGAGGTCGAGCGGCTACCTCATTTGTGCAGACGGGACAACTCGTTTGGAAAATGTAATGTTCTCTGAAGTGATGTGGGCTGCATGGTGAGATCTGCAGAATGGTAGGGGCTGTAGAGTAGCCATGTCTGTCACACTCAGTCCCAGGGATGTTTAAAGTCTGTAGTGTTTTTACATTAGACCGAGAGATGGAGGTGACAGGTTTACATAAATGGCCATTCATCATGTCATAACAGGGAGAAGTGGTTCTCCTGTTATTTAAAGAGTGTTCCACCAAGGACCATCTAGGTTTGATCAAACTGACATAGTGGGAAACCAGGACATTAAAGACAAAACAACAACAACTTAGTTTCGATAAACTGGCCTCAGGTATTACTCTAGGGACAGGAGTGTCGCCTGAACACGTGACTCTGTGCTCTAGTAATATGCAGTACTATTTATGGTCAGATGACATGGAAGTAGGTCCAATCCATAATGCCGTTAATCAACAGTCTCGTGAAAATAGAGCTCTTTGGCGACGCACACCAGTGGCGGATTTGGTGTCAAAAAACAGAAGCAGAAGAAGTACCTCATACCTGCTATAGAATGTGGTGGTGGAGCTTTGATGTTATGGGTCTATTTTGCTTCCACTGGTCCTGGGGCTCTTGTTAAGGTCAACGACATGAACTTTACTAAGTTTCAGGACATTTTAACGAAAAACCTGGTTGCCTTTGCCAGGAGGCTGACACTTGGCCACAAGTGGATCTTCCATCCAGACATTAACCCCAAGCACAAATCAAATGAAAATTTGTGTAGCTAATTGACCCCAAAAAATCGACATTTTGCAGTGGTCATCGCATTCTCCGTACTTGAACCCTGTTGAAAACCTGTGGTTTCAATTGAAGAGGACAGTTTTTAAGAGCAGATGAAAGGATCTTGACAGATTCTGTATGGAGGAATGGTCTAAGATCCCTCCCAATGTGTTCTCCAATATCATAAAACATTTTAGAAAAGTACTGTGTCATTATCCTCATAAGGAGAGGGTGCTGGAGTATTGAAAACAATCATTTTGACCAGGACTGTGTCGTTATCCTCATAAGGGGAGGGTGCTGGAGTGTTTAAAACAATCATTTTGACCAGGACTGTGCCGTTATCCTCATAAGGAGAGGGTGCTGGAGTATTGAAAACAATCATTTTGACCCGGACTGTGTCGTTATCCTCATAAGGAGAGGGTGCTGGAGTATTGAAAACAATCATTTTGACCAGGACTGTGTCGTTATCCTCATAAGGAGAGGGTGCTGGAGTATTGAAAACAATAATTTTGACCCGGACTGTGTCATTATCCTCATAAGGAGAGGGTACTGGAGTATTGAAAACAATCATTTTGACCAGGACTGTGTCGTTATTCTCATAAGGAGAGGGTGCTGGAGTATTGAAAACAATCATTTTGACCAGGACTGTGTCGTTATCCTCATAAGGAGAGGGTGCTGGAGTGTTTAAAACATGGGTGTCAATCATTTTGACCCGGACTGTGTCATTATCCTCATAAGGAGAGGGTGTTAAAACAGGGGTGTAAATCATTTTGACCCAGACTGTGTCGTTATCCTCATAAGGAGAGGGTGCTGGAGTATTGAAAACAATCATTTTGACAAGGACTGTATCGTTATCCTCATAAGGAGAGGGTGCTGGAGTATTGAAAACAATCATTTTGACCCGGACTGTGCCGTTATCCTCATAAGGAGATGGTGCTGGAGTATTGAAAACAATCATTTTGACCCGGACTGTGTCGTTATCCTCATAAGGAGAGGGTGCTGGAGTATTGAAAACAATATTTTTGACCAGGACTGTGCCGTTATCCTCATAAGGAGATGGTGCTGGAGTATTGAAAACAATCATTTTGACCCGGACTGTGTCGTTATCCTCATAAGGATAGGGTGCTTGAGTATTGAAAACAGTCCTTTTGACCTCTATCTTTTTGAAAATGATGTTTATTACTTGTAAAAGCTGTGATATTTGACTTTTTGGGCGAACTGACCAAATTCACATAGACATGTGAGTTATAGATCTGTCATTTTCATTGAAAGCCAGTCAAAGAAGCAGTATGTCTGTTCTATGTGCTCTGTTTCTATGCTTTCCGTTCTTAAGTGTTGTTTTTGCATCATTGAATCAGATTTTAACACCTGAAAATACAATATTTGTGTTAATGTAAAATATATTTCACAGCAGTTTAGACGGTACAATGATTCTCTACACTATACTTGCTGGTTTTGTCCCATACATTTTAGCAACCAGGAAATGGCAGAGCGATTTCTGCATAGTGCATATTTAAACATATATTCCTCTGAGTAAATGTATTAGTATAAAATATTTTTTGGGGCATTCTGTACGATATAGCTCAGTATTTATAGTATTTAATTTGTATCTTTTTTGCTTATCCTTATCCATGGTGCCAATACTTTGGACATGACTGTAACGCATATGTGTGATTATTGTTGTAGTGATTCATTAACACCAAGGGGTGGAGCCAAAACACAGCCCAAAGAGAGGTCTGTTCTCTTGTACCTCTGTACTGTGAGGAATCTTTGCTCTAAGAGAGGTCTGTTCTCCTGCAGCTCTGCACTGGGAGGAACCCTGGCTCTAAGAGAGGTCTGTTCTCCTGTACCTCTGTACTGTGAGGAATCTTTGCTCTAAGAGAGTTCTGTTCTCCTGTACCTCTGCACTGGGAGGAATCCTGGCTCTAAGAGAGGTCTGTTCTCCTGTACATCTGCACTGGGAGGTATCCTGGCTTTAATAAGAGAGGTCTGTTCTCCTGCACCTCTGCACTGTGAGGAATGCTGGCTCTAAGAGACAGATAGATAGCATATCTTATTTATGTGAAAGATTTCACATCTCACGAGAGAAACTAGATAATGTACCTATTGAATATGAGCTCAAACATTTCTCTATCTCCTAACTAACAATTTATTAATTGGACTTCTAGTTCTAGATTTTTCATTGATCACCTTTGTTTGATCTGTTCACAGTTTACAACCAAATCACAGTTCACCGTCCTTAATGAATCCGACAAATGGTAAGCTGCAGCGGGTGACAGTCCATGATGCTGACAAATGGTAATTAGCAGCGGTTACCGTCATTAACGAATCAGACAAATGGTAATTAGCAGCGGTTACCGTCATTAACGAATCAGACAAATGGTAATTAGCAGCAATTACCGTCATTAACGAATCAGACAAATGGTAATTAGCAGCGGTTACCGTCATTAACGAATCAGACAAATGGTAATTAGCAGCAGTTACCGTCATTAACGAATCAGACAAATGGTAATTAGCAGCGGTTACCGTCATTAACGAATCAGACAAATAGTAATTAGCAGCAGTTACCGTCATTAACGAATCAGACAAATGGTAATTAGCAGCGGTTACCGTCATTAACGAATCAGACAAATGGTAATTAGCAGCGGTTACCGTCATTAACGAATCAGACAAATGGTAATTAGCCGCAGTTACCGTCATTAACAAATCAGACAAATGGTAATTAGCAGCAGTTACCGTCATTAACGAATCTGACAAATGGTAATTAGCAGCGGGTGACCATCATTAACAAATCAGACAAATGGTAATTAGCAGCGGTTACCGTCATTAACGAATCTGACAAATGGTAATTAGCAGCAGTTACCGTCATTAACGAATCTGACAAATGGTAATTAGCAGCAGTTACCATCATTAACGAATCAGACAAATGGTAATAACAGCAGTCACTGTCATTAACGAATCTGACAAACGGTAATTAGCAGCGGGTGACCATCATTATCGAATCTGACAAAGGTAATTATAGCAGCAGTTACCATCATTAACGAATCTGACAAAGGTAATTATAGCAGCAGTTACCATCATTAACGAATCTGACAAAAGGTAATTAGCAGTGGGTGACCATCATTAACAAATCTGACAAAAGGTAATTAGCAGCAGTTACCATCATTAACGAATCTGACAAACGGTAATTAGCAGTGGGTGACCATCATTAACGAATCTGACAAAAGGTAATTAGCAGCAGTTACCATCATTAACGAATCTGACAAACGGTTATTAGCAGCAGTAACCATCATTAATGAATCTGACAAACGGTAATTAGCAGCGGGTGACAATCATTAACAAATCTGACAAACGGTAATTAGCAGCAGTTACCATCATTAACGAATCTGACAAAAGGTAATTAGCAGCAGTTACCATCATTAACGAATCTGACAAACGGTTATTAGCAGCAGTAACCATCATTAATGAATCTGACAAACGGTAATTAGCAGTGGGTGACCATCCATAATGCTGACAAATGGTAATTAGCAGCAGTTACCATCATTAACGAATCTGACAAACGGTAATTAGCAGCGGGTGACCATCATTAACGAATCTGACAAACGGTAATTAGCAGTGGGTGACCATCCATAATGCTGACAAATTGTAATTTGCAGCCGGTGACCGTCCTTAACTTCTTGGTGACGGGGCAGTATTTTCACATCCGGATGAAATGCATGCCCAAATTCAACTGCCTGCCACTCATCCCTAGAAGATAAGATATGCATATTATTAGTAGATTTGGATAGAAAACACTCTGAAGTTTCTAAAACTGTTTGAATCAAGTCTGTGAGTATAACAGAACTTATTTAGCAGGCAAAACCCAGAGGACAAAGCATTCAGATTTTTAATTTTTGAGGTCACTCCCTTTTCAATGAGATTTCATTGGGAATCCAGATGTCTAAGGGACCTTCTTGCAGTTTCTTACCGCTTCCACTGGATGTCACCAGTCTTTAGAAATTGGTTGAGGTTTTTCCTTTATGTAATGAAGAAGTAGCCCTGTTCTGAACGAGGGTCACTTGTAGTGTACTGTTAGATAGAGGTGCGTGACATGATAGCTAGCTACAGTTTGTTTTCCTCCTGTATTGAACACAGATCATCTTCAATTGTATCAATTATTTACGTTAACTAATACCTAAAGTTGTATTACAAAAATCGTTTGAAATGTTTAGGCAAAGTTTACAGCTAACTTTTGAGATATTTTGTAGTCATCTTGCGCAAGTTGGAACCGGTGTTTTTCTGCATCAAACATGCCAAATAAATTGATATTTTGGATATATATCAATGGAATTAATCAAACAAAAGGACCATTTGTGATGTTTATGGGACATATTGGAGTGCCAACAAAAGAAGCTCGTCAAAGGTAAGGCATGAATTAGATTTTTATTTCTGCCTTTTGTGTCAGGCCTGCAGGGTTGAAATATGCTTTTCTCTCTTTGTTTACAGAGGTGCTATCCTCAGATAATAGAATCGTTTGCTTTCGCCAAAAAGCCTTTTTGAAATCTGACATGTTGGCTGGATTCACAACAAGTGTAGCTCTAATTTGGTATCTTACGTGTGATTTCATGAAAGTTAGATTTTTATAGTAATTTATTTGAATTGGCGCTCTGCATTTTCACTGGCTTTTGGCCAGAGAGGTTAACGCTGACAAATGGTAATTAGCAGTGGGTGACCGCCCTTAACACTGACAAATGGTAAATAGCAGCGGGTGACCTCCCTTAACGCTGACAAATGATAATTAGCAGCGGGAGACCGTTCTTAACGAATCTGGCAAATGGTAATTAGCAGCAAGTGACCATCCTTAACACTGACAAATGGTAATTAGCAGCGTGTGACCATTAACGCTAACAAATTATAATTAGGAGTTGGTGACACGCCTTAACGAATCTGACCATCGAACATTGTCATCATTTTCAATCAATTTTCCAATGTTTCCACATTGCCATCTCAGGTCATCTACTATGTCCGTCGAGAGTTCGGGTTTCTCCGTCTGCACTGTATTTGCATGAGAGGGGTACCTACGACCTAAAGGAATGATATTCAGAAAAGCTTAAAATGTCTGAGGAGTTTTGTCTAAGCCAGATCCAAACGCATCCCCATTAAGAACCAGCATCACCATGACATTTTTTCATCTACAATTGTGGTAACGAGGGGTTAATAGATACAACACTACTCAGTCATAGATACAACACTACTCAGTCATGTTGAGCAGTGGTTCATAGATACAACACTACTCAGTCATGTTGAGCAGTGGTTCATAGATACAACACTACTCAGTCATGTTGAGCAGTGGTTCATAGATACAACACTACTCAGTCATGTTGACGAGGGGTTAATAGATACAACACTACTCAGTCATGTTGACGAGGGGTTAATAGATACAACACTACTCAGTCATGATGACGAGGAGTTCATAGATACAACACTACTCAGTCATGTTGACGAGGAGTTCATAGATACAACACTACTCAGTCATGATGACGAGGAGTTCATAGATACAACACTACTCAGTCATGTTGACGAGGAGTTAATAGATACAACACTACTCAGTCATGTTGACGAGGGGTTCATAGATACAACACTACTCAGTCATGTTGAGCAGTGGTTCATAGATACAACACTACTCAGTCATGTTGACGAGGAGTTAATAGATACAACACTACTCAGTCATGTTGACGAGGGGTTCATAGATACAACACTACTCAGTCATGTTGAGCAGTGGTTCATAGATACAACACTACTCAGTCATGTTGAGCAGTGGTTCATAGATACAACACTACTCAGTCATGTTGAGCAGTGGTTCATAGATACAACACTACTCAGTCATGTTGACGAGGAGTTCATAGATACAACACTACTCAGTCATGTTGACGAGGGGTTCATAGATACAACACTACTCAGTCATGATGACGAGGAGTTCATAGATACAACACTACTCAGTCATGTTGACGAGGGGTTCATAGATACAACACTACTCAGTCATGTTGACGAGGGGTTCATAGATACAACACTACTCAGTCATAGATACAACACTACTCAGTCATGTTGACGAGGAGTTCATAGATACAACACTACTCAGTCATGTTGACGAGGGGTTCATAGATACAACACTACTCAGTCATAGATACAACACTACTCAGTCATGTTGACGAGGAGTTCATAGATACAACACTACTCAGTCATGTTGACGAGGGGTTCATAGATACAACACTACTCAGTCATGTTGACGAGGAGTTCATAGATACAACACTACTCAGTCATGTTGACGAGGAGTTCATAGATACAACACTACTCAGTCATAGATACAACACTACTCAGTCATGTTGACGAGGAGTTCATAGATACAACACTACTCAGTCATGTTGACGAGGAGTTCATAGATACAACACTACTCAGTCATGATGACGAGGAGTTCATAGATACAACACTACTCAGTCATGATGACGAGGAGTTCATAGATACAACACTACTCAGTCATGTTGACGAGGAGTTCATAGATACAACACTACTCAGTCATGTTGACGAGGAGTTCATAGATACAACACTACTCAGTCATGATGACGAGGAGTTCATAGATACAACACTACTCAGTCATGATGACGAGGAGTTCATAGATACAACACTACTCAGTCATGATGACGAGGGGTTAATAGATACAACACTACTCAGTCATGATGACGAGGAGTTAATAGATACAACACTACTCAGTCATGTTGACGAGGGGTTAATGGATACAACACTACTCAGTCATGATGACGAGGAGTTCATAGATACAACACTACTCAGTCATAGATACAACACTACTCAGTCATGTTGACGAGGAGTTCATAGATACAACACTACTCAGTCATGTTGACGAGGGGTTCATAGATAGAACACTTCTCAGTCATGTTGACGAGGGGTTCATAGATACAACACTACTCAGTCATAGATACAACACTACTCAGTCATGTTGACGAGGGGTTAATAGATACAACACTACTCAGTCATGATGACGAGGGGTTCATAGATACAACACTACTCAGTCATAGATACAACACTACTCAGTCATAGATACAACACTACTCAGTCATAGATACAACACTACTCAGTCATGTTGACGAGGAGTTCATAGATACAACACTACTCAGTCATGATGACGAGGGGTTCATAGATACAACACTACTCAGTCATGTTGACGAGGGGTTCATAGATACAACACTACTCAGTCATGTTGACGAGGAGTTCATAGATACAACACTACTCAGTCATGTTGACGAGGAGTTCATAGATACCACACTACTCAGTCATGTTGACGAGGAGTTCATAGATACAACACTACTCAGTCATGTTGACGAGGAGTTCATAGATACAACACTACTCAGTCATGATGACGAGGAGTTAATAGATACAACACTACTCAGTCATGTTGACGAGGGGTTCATAGATACAACACTACTCAGTCATGTTGACGAGGAGTTCATAGATACAACACTACTCAGTCATGTTGACGAGGAGTTCATAGATACAACACTACTCAGTCATGTTGACGAGGGGTTAATAGATACCACACTACTCAGTCATAGATACAACACTACTCAGTCATGTTGACGAGGAGTTCATAGATACAACACTACTCAGTCATGTTGACGAGGAGTTCATAGATACCACACTACTCAGTCATAGATACAACACTACTCAGTCATAGATACAACACTACTCAGTCATAGATACAACACTACTCAGTCATGTTGACGAGGGGTTCATAGATACAACACTACTCAGTCATGTTGACGAGGAGTTCATAGATACAACACTACTCAGTCATGTTGACGAGGGGTTAATGGATACAACACTACTCAGTCATGTTGACGAGGAGTTAATAGATACAACACTACTCAGTCATGTTGACGAGGGGTTAATGGATACAACACTACTCAGTCATGTTGACGAGGGGTTAATAGATACAACACTACTCAGTCATGATGACGAGGAGTTCATAGATACAACACTACTCAGTCATGATGACGAGGGGTTAATAGATACAACACTACTCAGTCATGATGACGAGGGGTTAATAGATACAACACTACTCAGTCATAGATACAACACTACTCAGTCATGATGACGAGGAGTTCATAGATACAACACTACTCAGTCATGATGACGAGGGGTTAATAGATACAACACTACTCAGTCATGATGACGAGGGGTTAATAGATACAACACTACTCAGTCATGATGACGAGGGGTTAATAGATACAACACTACTCAGTCATAGATACAACACTACTCAGTCAGGTTGACGAGGAGTTCATAGATACAACACTACTCAGTCATGATGACGAGGGGTTAATAGATACAACACTACTCAGTCATGTTGACGAGGAGTTCATAGATACAACACTACTCAGTCATGTTGACGAGGAGTTCATAGATACAACACTACTCAGTCATGTTGACGAGGAGTTCATAGATACAACACTACTCAGTCATGTTGACGAGGAGTTCATAGATACAACACTACTCAGTCATGATGACGAGGAGTTCATAGATACAACACTACTCAGTCATGTTGACGAGGAGTTCATAGATACAACACTACTCAGTCATGTTGACGAGGAGTTCATAGATACAACACTACTCAGTCATGTTGACGAGGAGTTCATAGATACAACACTACTCAGTCATGTTGACGAGGAGTTCATAGATACAACACTACACAGTCATGTTGACGAGGAGTTCATAGATACAACACTACTCAGTCATGTTGACGAGGAGTTAATAGATACAACACTACTCAGTCATGTTGACGAGGAGTTCATAGATACAACACTACTCAGTCATAGATACAACACTACTCAGTCATAGATACAACACTACTCAGTCATGATGACGAGGGGTTCATAGATACAACACTACTCAGTCATGTTGACGAGGAGTTCATAGATACAACACTACTCAGTCATAGATACAACACTACTCAGTCATAGATACAACACTACTCAGTCATAGATACAACACTACTCAGTCATGATGACGAGGGGTTCATAGATACAACACTACTCAGTCATAGATACAACACTACTCAGTCATAGATACAACACTACTCAGTCATGATGACGAGGGGTTCATAGATACAACACTACTCAGTCATGTTGACGAGGGGTTCATAGATACAACACTACTCAGTCATGTTGACGAGGAGTTCATAGATACAACACTACTCAGTCATGATGACGAGGAGTTAATAGATACAACACTACTCAGTCATGTTGACGAGGGGTTCATAGATACAACACTACTCAGTCATGTTGACGAGGAGTTCATAGATACAACACTACTCAGTCATGTTGACGAGGAGTTCATAGATACAACACTACTCAGTCATGATGACGAGGAGTTAATAGATACAACACTACTCAGTCATAGATACAACACTACTCAGTCATGATGACGAGGAGTTCATAGATACAACACTACTCAGTCATGTTGACGAGGAGTTCATAGATACAACACTACTCAGTCATGTTGACGAGGGGTTAATAGATACAACACTACTCAGTCATGATGACGAGGAGTTCATAGATACAACACTACTCAGTCATGTTGACGAGGAGTTCATAGATACAACACTACTCAGTCATAGATACAACACTACTCAGTCATGTTGACGAGGAGTTAATAGATACAACACTACTCAGTCATGTTGACGAGGGGTTAATAGATACAACACTACTCAGTCATGTTGACGAGGGGTTCATAGATACAACACTACTCAGTCATGTTGACGAGGGGTTAATAGATACAACACTACTCAGTCATGATGACGAGGGGTTAATAGATACAACACTACTCAGTCATGTTGACGAGGGGTTCATAGATACAACACTACTCAGTCATGTTGACGAGGGGTTAATAGATACAACACTACTCAGTCATGATGACGAGGAGTTAATAGATACAACACTACTCAGTCATGATGACGAGGGGTTCATAGATACAACACTACTCAGTCATAGATACAACACTACTCAGTCATAGATACAACACTACTCAGTCATGTTGACGAGGGGTTCATAGATACAACACTACTCAGTCATGTTGACGAGGAGTTCATAGATACAACACTACTCAGTCATGTTGACGAGGAGTTCATAGATACAACACTACTCAGTCATGATGACGAGGGGTTAATAGATACAACACTACTCAGTCATGTTGACGAGGGGTTCATAGATACAACACTACTCAGTCATGTTGACGAGGAGTTCATAGATACAACACTACTCAGTCATGTTGACGAGGAGTTCATAGATACAACACTACTCAGTCATGATGACGAGGGGTTAATAGATACAACACTACTCAGTCATGATGACGAGGAGTTCATAGATACAACACTACTCAGTCATGATGACGAGGAGTTCATAGATACAACACTACTCAGTCATAGATACAACACTACTCAGTCATGTTGACGAGGAGTTCATAGATACAACACTACTCAGTCATGATGACGAGGGGTTAATAGATACAACACTACTCAGTCATGATGACGAGGGGTTAATAGATACAACACTACTCAGTCATGATGACGAGGAGTTCATAGATACAACACTACTCAGTCATAGATACAACACTACTCAGTCATGATGACGAGGGGTTAATAGATACAACACTACTCAGTCATGATGACGAGGGGTTCATAGATACAACACTACTCAGTCATGTTGACGAGGAGTTCATAGATACAACACTACTCAGTCATGTTGACGAGGGGTTCATAGATACAACACTACTCAGTCATGTTGACGAGGAGTTCATAGATACAACACTACTCAGTCATGTTGACGAGGTGTTAATAGATACAACACTACTCAGTCATGTTGACGAGGGGTTCATAGATACAACACTACTCAGTCATAGATACAACACTACTCAGTCATAGATACAACACTACTCAGTCATAGATACAACACTACTCAGTCATAGATACAACACTACTCAGTCATAGATACAACACTACTCAGTCATGTTGACGAGGGGTTCATAGATACAACACTACTCAGTCATGTTGACGAGGGGTTAATAGATACAACACTACTCAGTCATAGATACAACACTACTCAGTCATAGATACAACACTACTCAGTCATAGATACAACACTACTCAGTCATGTTGACGAGGGGTTAATAGATACAACACTACTCAGTCATAGATACAACACTACTCAGTCATAGATACAACACTACTCAGTCATAGATACAACACTACTCAGTCATGTTGACGAGGGGTTCATAGATACAACACTACTCAGTCATGTTGACGAGGAGTTCATAGATACAACACTACTCAGTCATGTTGACGAGGGGTTAATAGATACAACACTACTCAGTCATGATGACGAGGAGTTCATAGATACAACACTACTCAGTCATGTTGACGAGGAGTTCATAGATACAACACTACTCAGTCATAGATACAACACTACTCAGTCATGTTGACGAGGAGTTAATAGATACAACACTACTCAGTCATGTTGACGAGGGGTTAATAGATACAACACTACTCAGTCATGTTGACGAGGGGTTCATAGATACAACACTACTCAGTCATGTTGACGAGGGGTTAATAGATACAACACTACTCAGTCATGATGACGAGGGGTTAATAGATACAACACTACTCAGTCATGTTGACGAGGGGTTCATAGATACAACACTACTCAGTCATGTTGACGAGGGGTTAATAGATACAACACTACTCAGTCATGATGACGAGGAGTTAATAGATACAACACTACTCAGTCATGATGACGAGGGGTTCATAGATACAACACTACTCAGTCATAGATACAACACTACTCAGTCATAGATACAACACTACTCAGTCATGTTGACGAGGGGTTCATAGATACAACACTACTCAGTCATGTTGACGAGGAGTTCATAGATACAACACTACTCAGTCATGTTGACGAGGAGTTCATAGATACAACACTACTCAGTCATGATGACGAGGGGTTAATAGATACAACACTACTCAGTCATGTTGACGAGGGGTTCATAGATACAACACTACTCAGTCATGTTGACGAGGAGTTCATAGATACAACACTACTCAGTCATGTTGACGAGGAGTTCATAGATACAACACTACTCAGTCATGATGACGAGGGGTTAATAGATACAACACTACTCAGTCATGATGACGAGGAGTTCATAGATACAACACTACTCAGTCATGATGACGAGGAGTTCATAGATACAACACTACTCAGTCATAGATACAACACTACTCAGTCATGTTGACGAGGAGTTCATAGATACAACACTACTCAGTCATGATGACGAGGGGTTAATAGATACAACACTACTCAGTCATGATGACGAGGGGTTAATAGATACAACACTACTCAGTCATGATGACGAGGAGTTCATAGATACAACACTACTCAGTCATAGATACAACACTACTCAGTCATGATGACGAGGGGTTAATAGATACAACACTACTCAGTCATGATGACGAGGGGTTCATAGATACAACACTACTCAGTCATGTTGACGAGGAGTTCATAGATACAACACTACTCAGTCATGTTGACGAGGGGTTCATAGATACAACACTACTCAGTCATGTTGACGAGGAGTTCATAGATACAACACTACTCAGTCATGTTGACGAGGGGTTAATAGATACAACACTACTCAGTCATGTTGACGAGGGGTTCATAGATACAACACTACTCAGTCATAGATACAACACTACTCAGTCATAGATACAACACTACTCAGTCATAGATACAACACTACTCAGTCATAGATACAACACTACTCAGTCATAGATACAACACTACTCAGTCATGTTGACGAGGGGTTCATAGATACAACACTACTCAGTCATGTTGACGAGGGGTTAATAGATACAACACTACTCAGTCATAGATACAACACTACTCAGTCATAGATACAACACTACTCAGTCATAGATACAACACTACTCAGTCATGTTGACGAGGGGTTAATAGATACAACACTACTCAGTCATAGATACAACACTACTCAGTCATAGATACAACACTACTCAGTCATAGATACAACACTACTCAGTCATGTTGACGAGGGGTTCATAGATACAACACTACTCAGTCATGTTGACGAGGAGTTCATAGATACAACACTACTCAGTCATGATGACGAGGGGTTCATAGATACAACACTACTCAGTCATGTTGACGAGGGGTTCATAGATACAACACTACTCAGTCATGTTGACGAGGGGTTAATGGATACAACACTACTCAGTCATGTTGACGAGGAGTTCATAGATACAACACTACTCAGTCATGTTGACGAGGAGTTCATAGATACAACACTACTCAGTCATGATGACGAGGAGTTCATAGATACAACACTACTCAGTCATGTTGACGAGGGGTTAATAGATACAACACTACTCAGTCATAGATACAACACTACTCAGTCATGTTGACGAGGGGTTCATAGATACAACACTACTCAGTCATGTTGACGAGGGGTTAATAGATACAACACTACTCAGTCATAGATACAACACTACTCAGTCATAGATACAACACTACTCAGTCATGTTGACGAGGGGTTCATAGATACAACACTACTCAGTCATGTTGACGAGGAGTTCATAGATACAACACTACTCAGTCATGTTGACGAGGGGTTAATAGATACAACACTACTCAGTCATAGATACAACACTACTCAGTCATAGATACAACACTACTCAGTCATGTTGACGAGGGGTTAATGGATACAACACTACTCAGTCATGTTGACGAGGGGTTCATAGATACAACACTACTCAGTCATAGATACAACACTACTCAGTCATGTTGACGAGGAGTTCATAGATACAACACTACTCAGTCATGTTGACGAGGAGTTCATAGATACAACACTACTCAGTCATGTTGACGAGGGGTTAATAGATACAACACTACTCAGTCATGATGACGAGGGGTTCATAGATACAACACTACTCAGTCATGTTGACGAGGGGTTAATAGATACAACACTACTCAGTCATGTTGACGAGGAGTTCATAGATACAACACTACTCAGTCATGTTGACGAGGGGTTAATAGATACAACACTACTCAGTCATGTTGACGTGGGGTTCATAGATACAACACTACTCAGTCATGATGACGAGGAGTTCATAGATACAACACTACTCAGTCATGTTGACGAGGGGTTCATAGATACAACACTACTCAGTCATGTTGACGAGGGGTTAATAGATACAACACTACTCAGTCATGTTGACGAGGGGTTAATAGATACAACACTACTCAGTCATGTTGACGAGGAGTTCATAGATACAACACTACTCAGTCATGATGACGAGGAGTTCATAGATACAACACTACTCAGTCATGTTGACGAGGAGTTCATAGATACAACACTACTCAGTCATGTTGACGAGGGGTTCATAGATACAACACTACTCAGTCATGTTGACGAGGAGTTCATAGATACAACACTACTCAGTCATGTTGACGAGGAGTTAATAGATACAACACTACTCAGTCATGTTGACGAGGGGTTAATAGATACAACACTACTCAGTCATGTTGACGAGGAGTTCATAGATACAACACTACTCAGTCATGTTGACGAGGGGTTCATAGATACCACACTACTCAGTCATGATGACGAGGGGTTCATAGATACAACACTACTCAGTCATAGATACAACACTACTCAGTCATGTTGACGAGGGGTTAATAGATACAACACTACTCAGTCATGATGACGAGGAGTTCATAGATACAACACTACTCAGTCATGTTGACGAGGGGTTAATAGATACAACACTACTCAGTCATGTTGACGAGGAGTTCATAGATACAACACTACTCAGTCATGTTGACGAGGGGTTCATAGATACCACACTACTCAGTCATGATGACGAGGGGTTCATAGATACAACACTACTCAGTCATAGATACAACACTACTCAGTCATGTTGACGAGGAGTTCATAGATACAACACTACTCAGTCATGTTGACGAGGGGTTCATAGATACAACACTACTCAGTCATGATGACGAGGAGTTCATAGATACAACACTACTCAGTCATGTTGACGAGGGGTTCATAGATACAACACTACTCAGTCATGTTGACGAGGAGTTCATAGATACAACACTACTCAGTCATGATGACGAGGAGTTCATAGATACAACACTACTCAGTCATGTTGACGAGGGGTTCATAGATACAACACTACTCAGTCATGATAAAGAGGGGTTCATAGATACCACACTACTCAGTCATAGATACAACACTACTCAGTCATAGATACAACACTACTCAGTCATGTTGACGAGGAGTTCATAGATACAACACTACTCAGTCATGTTGACGAGGGGTTCATAGATACAACACTACTCAGTCATGTTGACGAGGGGTTAATAGATACAACACTACTCAGTCATGTTGACGAGGGGTTAATAGATACAACACTACTCAGTCATAGATACAACACTACTCAGTCATAGATACAACACTACTCAGTCATGTTGACGAGGGGTTAATAGATACAACACTACTCAGTCATGTTGACGAGGAGTTCATAGATACAACACTACTCAGTCATGTTGACGAGGGGTTCATAGATACAACACTACTCAGTCATGTTGACGAGGAGTTCATAGATACAACACTACTCAGTCATGTTGACGAGGAGTTCATAGATACAACACTACTCAGTCATGTTGACGAGGGGTTCATAGATACAACACTACTCAGTCATGTTGACGAGGAGTTCATAGATACAACACTACTCAGTCATGATGACGAGGGGTTAATAGATACAACACTACTCAGTCATGATGACGAGGGGTTAATAGATACAACACTACTCAGTCATAGATACAACACTACTCAGTCATGTTGACGAGGGGTTCATAGATACAACACTACTCAGTCATGTTGACGAGGAGTTCATAGATACAACACTACTCAGTCATGTTGACGAGGAGTTCATAGATACAACACTACTCAGTCATGTTGACGAGGAGTTCATAGATACAACACTACTCAGTCATGTTGACGAGGAGTTCATAGATACAACACTACTCAGTCATGTTGACGAGGAGTTCATAGATACAACACTACTCAGTCATGTTGACGAGGAGTTCATAGATACAACACTACTCAGTCATGTTGACGAGGAGTTCATAGATACAACACTACTCAGTCATGTTGACGAGGAGTTCATAGATACAACACTACTCAGTCATGTTGACGAGGGGTTAATAGATACAACACTACTCAGTCATGTTGACGAGGGGTTAATAGATACAACACTACTCAGTCATGTTGACGAGGAGTTAATAGATACAACACTACTCAGTCATGATGACGAGGGGTTAATAGATACAACACTACTCAGTCATGATGACGAGGGGTTAATAGATACAACACTACTCAGTCATGTTGACGAGGAGTTCATAGATACAACACTACTCAGTCATGTTGACGAGGGGTTCATAGATACAACACTACTCAGTCATGTTGACGAGGAGTTCATAGATACAACACTACTCAGTCATGTTGACGAGGGGTTAATAGATACAACACTACTCAGTCATGTTGACGAGGGGTTCATAGATACAACACTACTCAGTCATAGATACAACACTACTCAGTCATAGATACAACACTACTCAGTCATAGATACAACACTACTCAGTCATAGATACAACACTACTCAGTCATAGATACAACACTACTCAGTCATGTTGACGAGGGGTTCATAGATACAACACTACTCAGTCATGTTGACGAGGGGTTAATAGATACAACACTACTCAGTCATAGATACAACACTACTCAGTCATAGATACAACACTACTCAGTCATAGATACAACACTACTCAGTCATGTTGACGAGGGGTTAATAGATACAACACTACTCAGTCATAGATACAACACTACTCAGTCATAGATACAACACTACTCAGTCATAGATACAACACTACTCAGTCATGTTGACGAGGGGTTCATAGATACAACACTACTCAGTCATGTTGACGAGGAGTTCATAGATACAACACTACTCAGTCATGATGACGAGGGGTTCATAGATACAACACTACTCAGTCATGTTGACGAGGGGTTCATAGATACAACACTACTCAGTCATGTTGACGAGGGGTTAATGGATACAACACTACTCAGTCATGTTGACGAGGAGTTCATAGATACAACACTACTCAGTCATGTTGACGAGGAGTTCATAGATACAACACTACTCAGTCATGATGACGAGGAGTTCATAGATACAACACTACTCAGTCATGTTGACGAGGGGTTAATAGATACAACACTACTCAGTCATAGATACAACACTACTCAGTCATGTTGACGAGGGGTTCATAGATACAACACTACTCAGTCATGTTGACGAGGGGTTAATAGATACAACACTACTCAGTCATAGATACAACACTACTCAGTCATAGATACAACACTACTCAGTCATGTTGACGAGGGGTTCATAGATACAACACTACTCAGTCATGTTGACGAGGAGTTCATAGATACAACACTACTCAGTCATGTTGACGAGGGGTTAATAGATACAACACTACTCAGTCATAGATACAACACTACTCAGTCATAGATACAACACTACTCAGTCATGTTGACGAGGGGTTAATGGATACAACACTACTCAGTCATGTTGACGAGGGGTTCATAGATACAACACTACTCAGTCATAGATACAACACTACTCAGTCATGTTGACGAGGAGTTCATAGATACAACACTACTCAGTCATGTTGACGAGGAGTTCATAGATACAACACTACTCAGTCATGTTGACGAGGGGTTAATAGATACAACACTACTCAGTCATGATGACGAGGGGTTCATAGATACAACACTACTCAGTCATGTTGACGAGGGGTTAATAGATACAACACTACTCAGTCATGTTGACGAGGAGTTCATAGATACAACACTACTCAGTCATGTTGACGAGGGGTTAATAGATACAACACTACTCAGTCATGTTGACGAGGGGTTCATAGATACAACACTACTCAGTCATGATGACGAGGAGTTCATAGATACAACACTACTCAGTCATGTTGACGAGGGGTTCATAGATACAACACTACACAGTCATGTTGACGAGGGGTTAATAGATACAACACTACTCAGTCATGTTGACGAGGGGTTAATAGATACAACACTACTCAGTCATGTTGACGAGGAGTTCATAGATACAACACTACTCAGTCATGATGACGAGGAGTTCATAGATACAACACTACTCAGTCATGTTGACGAGGAGTTCATAGATACAACACTACTCAGTCATGTTGACGAGGGGTTCATAGATACAACACTACTCAGTCATGTTGACGAGGAGTTCATAGATACAACACTACTCAGTCATGTTGACGAGGAGTTAATAGATACAACACTACTCAGTCATGTTGACGAGGGGTTAATAGATACAACACTACTCAGTCATGTTGACGAGGAGTTCATAGATACAACACTACTCAGTCATGTTGACGAGGGGTTCATAGATACCACACTACTCAGTCATGATGACGAGGGGTTCATAGATACAACACTACTCAGTCATAGATACAACACTACTCAGTCATGTTGACGAGGGGTTAATAGATACAACACTACTCAGTCATGATGACGAGGAGTTCATAGATACAACACTACTCAGTCATGTTGACGAGGGGTTAATAGATACAACACTACTCAGTCATGTTGACGAGGAGTTCATAGATACAACACTACTCAGTCATGTTGACGAGGGGTTCATAGATACCACACTACTCAGTCATGATGACGAGGGGTTCATAGATACAACACTACTCAGTCATAGATACAACACTACTCAGTCATGTTGACGAGGAGTTCATAGATACAACACTACTCAGTCATGTTGACGAGGGGTTCATAGATACAACACTACTCAGTCATGATGACGAGGAGTTCATAGATACAACACTACTCAGTCATGTTGACGAGGGGTTCATAGATACAACACTACTCAGTCATGTTGACGAGGAGTTCATAGATACAACACTACTCAGTCATGATGACGAGGAGTTCATAGATACAACACTACTCAGTCATGTTGACGAGGGGTTCATAGATACAACACTACTCAGTCATGATGACGAGGGGTTCATAGATACCACACTACTCAGTCATAGATACAACACTACTCAGTCATAGATACAACACTACTCAGTCATGTTGACGAGGAGTTCATAGATACAACACTACTCAGTCATGTTGACGAGGGGTTCATAGATACAACACTACTCAGTCATGTTGACGAGGGGTTAATAGATACAACACTACTCAGTCATGTTGACGAGGGGTTAATAGATACAACACTACTCAGTCATAGATACAACACTACTCAGTCATAGATACAACACTACTCAGTCATGTTGACGAGGGGTTAATAGATACAACACTACTCAGTCATGTTGACGAGGAGTTCATAGATACAACACTACTCAGTCATGTTGACGAGGGGTTCATAGATACAACACTACTCAGTCATGTTGACGAGGAGTTCATAGATACAACACTACTCAGTCATGTTGACGAGGAGTTCATAGATACAACACTACTCAGTCATGTTGACGAGGGGTTCATAGATACAACACTACTCAGTCATGTTGACGAGGAGTTCATAGATACAACACTACTCAGTCATGATGACGAGGGGTTAATAGATACAACACTACTCAGTCATGATGACGAGGGGTTAATAGATACAACACTACTCAGTCATAGATACAACACTACTCAGTCATGTTGACGAGGGGTTCATAGATACAACACTACTCAGTCATGTTGACGAGGAGTTCATAGATACAACACTACTCAGTCATGTTGACGAGGAGTTCATAGATACAACACTACTCAGTCATGTTGACGAGGAGTTCATAGATACAACACTACTCAGTCATGTTGACGAGGAGTTCATAGATACAACACTACTCAGTCATGTTGACGAGGAGTTCATAGATACAACACTACTCAGTCATGTTGACGAGGAGTTCATAGATACAACACTACTCAGTCATGTTGACGAGGAGTTCATAGATACAACACTACTCAGTCATGTTGACGAGGAGTTCATAGATACAACACTACTCAGTCATGTTGACGAGGGGTTAATAGATACAACACTACTCAGTCATGTTGACGAGGGGTTAATAGATACAACACTACTCAGTCATGTTGACGAGGAGTTAATAGATACAACACTACTCAGTCATGATGACGAGGGGTTAATAGATACAACACTACTCAGTCATGATGACGAGGGGTTAATAGATACAACACTACTCAGTCATGTTGACGAGGAGTTAATAGATACAACACTACTCAGTCATGTTGACGAGGGGTTAATAGATACAACACTACTCAGTCATGTTGACGAGGAGTTAATAGATACAACACTACTCAGTCATGATGACGAGGGGTTAATAGATACAACACTACTCAGTCATGATGACGAGGGGTTCATAGATACAACACTACTCAGTCATGTTGACGAGGGGTTAATGGATACAACACTACTCAGTCATGTTGACGAGGAGTTAATAGATACAACACTACTCAGTCATGTTGACGAGGAGTTCATAGATACAACACTACTCAGTCATGTTGACGAGGAGTTCATAGATACAACACTACTCAGTCATGATGACGAGGAGTTAATAGATACAACACTACTCAGTCATGTTGACGAGGAGTTCATAGATACAACACTACTCAGTCATAGATACAACACTACTCAGTCATGATGACGAGGGGTTCATAGATACAACACTACTCAGTCATGTTGACGAGGAGTTCATAGATACAACACTACTCAGTCATGTTGACGAGGGGTTAATAGATACAACACTACTCAGTCATGTTGACGAGGGGTTCATAGATACAACACTACTCAGTCATGTTGACGAGGGGTTAATAGATACAACACTACTCAGTCATAGATACAACACTACTCAGTCATGATGACGAGGAGTTCATAGATACAACACTACTCAGTCATGTTGACGAGGAGTTCATAGATACAACACTACTCAGTCATGTTGACGAGGAGTTCATAGATACAACACTACTCAGTCATGTTGACGAGGAGTTCATAGATACAACACTACTCAGTCATGATGACGAGGGGTTAATAGATACAACACTACTCAGTCATGATGACGAGGGGTTAATAGATACAACACTACTCAGTCATAGATACAACACTACTCAGTCATGTTGACGAGGGGTTCATAGATACAACACTACTCAGTCATGTTGACGAGGGGTTAATGGATACAACACTACTCAGTCATAGATACAACACTACTCAGTCATGTTGACGAGGGGTTCATAGATACAACACTACTCAGTCATGTTGACGAGGAGTTCATAGATACAACACTACTCAGTCATGATGACGAGGGGTTAATAGATACAACACTACTCAGTCATGATGACGAGGGGTTAATGGATACAACACTACTCAGTCATAGATACAACACTACTCAGTCATGTTGACGAGGAGTTCATAGATACAACACTACTCAGTCATAGATACAACACTACTCAGTCATGTTGACGAGGGGTTAATAGATTCAACACTACTCAGTCATGTTGACGAGGAGTTCATAGATACAACACTACTCAGTCATGTTGACGAGGAGTTCATAGATACAACACTACTCAGTCATGTTGACGAGGAGTTCATAGATACAACACTACTCAGTCATGTTGACGAGGAGTTCATAGATACAACACTACTCAGTCATAGATACAACACTACTCAGTCATAGATACAACACTACTCAGTCATAGATACAACACTACTCAGTCATGATGAAGAGGAGTTAATAGATACAACACTACTCAGTCATGTTGACGAGGAGTTCATAGATACAACACTACTCAGTCATGTTGACGAGGGGTTAATAGATACAACACTACTCAGTCATGTTGACGAGGGGTTAATAGATACAACACTACTCAGTCATGATGACGAGGAGTTAATAGATACAACACTACTCAGTCATGTTGACGAGGAGTTCATAGATACAACACTACTCAGTCATGTTGACGAGGGGTTCATAGATACAACACTACTCAGTCATGTTGACGAGGGGTTAATAGATACAACACTACTCAGTCATAGATACAACACTACTCAGTCATAGATACAACACTACTCAGTCATGATGACGAGGAGTTCATAGATACAACACTACTCAGTCATGTTGACGAGGGGTTAATGGATACAACACTACTCAGTCATGATGACGAGGAGTTCATAGATACAACACTACTCAGTCATGATGACGAGGAGTTCATAGATACAACACTACTCAGTCATGTTGACGAGGGGTTAATAGATACAACACTACTCAGTCATGATGACGAGGAGTTCATAGATACAACACTACTCAGTCATGATGACGAGGAGTTCATAGATACAACACTACTCAGTCATGATGACGAGGAGTTCATAGATACAACACTACTCAGTCATGTTGACGAGGGGTTAATGGATACAACACTACTCAGTCATAGATACAACACTACTCAGTCATGTTGACGAGGGGTTCATAGATACAACACTACTCAGTCATGTTGACGAGGAGTTCATAGATACAACACTACTCAGTCATAGATACAACACTACTCAGTCATGTTGACGAGGAGTTCATAGATACAACACTACTCAGTCATGTTGACGAGGAGTTCATAGATACAACACTACTCAGTCATGTTGACGAGGAGTTCATAGATACAACACTACTCAGTCATGATGACGAGGAGTTAATAGATACAACACTACTCAGTCATGTTGACGAGGAGTTCATAGATACAACACTACTCAGTCATGTTGACGAGGGGTTCATAGATACAACACTACTCAGTCATGTTGACGAGGGGTTAATAGATACAACACTACTCAGTCATAGATACAACACTACTCAGTCATGATGACGAGGAGTTCATAGATACAACACTACTCAGTCATGATGACGAGGAGTTAATAGATACAACACTACTCAGTCATGATGACGAGGGGTTAATAGATACAACACTACTCAGTCATAGATACAACACTACTCAGTCATGATGACGAGGAGTTCATAGATACAACACTACTCAGTCATGATGACGAGGAGTTAATAGATACAACACTACTCAGTCATAGATACAACACTACTCAGTCATGATGACGAGGGGTTAATAGATACAACACTACTCAGTCATGATGACGAGGGGTTCATAGATACAACACTACTCAGTCATGATGACGAGGAGTTCATAGATACAACACTACTCAGTCATGATGACGAGGAGTTCATAGATACAACACTACTCAGTCATGTTGACGAGGAGTTCATAGATACAACACTACTCAGTCATGTTGACGAGGAGTTCATAGATACCACACTACTCAGTCATGTTGACGAGGAGTTCATAGATACAACACTACTCAGTCATGATGACGAGGAGTTCATAGATACAACACTACTCAGTCATAGATACAACACTACTCAGTCATGTTGACGAGGAGTTCATAGATACAACACTACTCAGTCATGTTGACGAGGGGTTCATAGATACAACACTACTCAGTCATGTTGACGAGGGGTTCATAGATACCACACTACTCAGTCATGTTGACGAGGGGTTCATAGATACCACACTACTCAGTCATGTTGACGAGGGGTTCATAGATACAACACTACTCAGTCATAGATACAACACTACTCAGTCATGTTGACGAGGGGTTCATAGATACCACACTACTCAGTCATAGATACAACACTACTCAGTCATAGATACAACACTACTCAGTCATGTTGACGAGGGGTTAATAGATACAACACTACTCAGTCATAGATACAACACTACTCAGTCATGATGACGAGGAGTTCATAGATACAACACTACTCAGTCATGTTGACGAGGGGTTAATAGATACAACACTACTCAGTCATGATGACGAGGGGTTCATAGATACAACACTACTCAGTCATGATGACGAGGAGTTCATAGATACAACACTACTCAGTCATAGATACAACACTACTCAGTCATAG
The DNA here is from genome assembly GCF_057628025.1 of Oncorhynchus mykiss. Classification (NCBI taxonomy): domain Eukaryota; kingdom Metazoa; phylum Chordata; class Actinopteri; order Salmoniformes; family Salmonidae; genus Oncorhynchus; species Oncorhynchus mykiss. The sequence goes on along the minus strand of NC_143045.1, from coordinate 46,067,174 downwards.
ATACAACACTACTCAGTCATAGATACAACACTACTCAGTCATAGATACAACACTACTCAGTCATAGATACAACACTACTCAGTCATGTTGACGAGGGGTTAATAGATACAACACTACTCAGTCATAGATACAACACTACTCAGTCATAGATACAACACTACTCAGTCATAGATACAACACTACTCAGTCATGATGACGAGGGGTTAATAGATACAACACTACTCAGTCATAGATACAACACTACTCAGTCATAGATACAACACTACTCAGTCATAGATACAACACTACTCAGTCATAGATACAACACTACTCAGTCATAGATACAACACTACTCAGTCATAGATACAACACTACTCAGTCATAGATACAACACTACTCAGTCATAGATACAACACTACTCAGTCATAGATACAACACTACTCAGTCATAGATACAACACTACTCAGTCATGTTGACGAGGGGTTAATAGATACAACACTACTCAGTCATAGATACAACACTACTCAGTCATAGATACAACACTACTCAGTCATAGATACAACACTACTCAGTCATAGATACAACACTACTCAGTCATGTTGACGAGGAGTTCATAGATACAACACTACTCAGTCATGTTGACGAGGGGTTAATAGATACAACACTACTCAGTCATGATGACGAGGAGTTCATAGATACAACACTACTCAGTCATGATGACGAGGGGTTCATAGATACAACACTACTCAGTCATGTTGACTAGGGGTTCATAGATACAACACTACTCAGTCATGTTGACGAGGGGTTAATGGATACAACACTACTCAGTCATGTTGACGAGGAGTTCATAGATACAACACTACTCAGTCATGTTGACGAGGGGTTAATAGATACAACACTACTCAGTCATGTTGACGAGGGGTTAATAGATACAACACTACTCAGTCATGTTGACGAGGGGTTAATAGATACAACACTACTCAGTCATGTTGACGAGGGGTTAATAGATACAACACTACTCAGTCATGTTGACGAGGGGTTAATAGATACAACACTCCTCAGTCATGATGACGAGGGGTTCATAGATACAACACTACTCAGTCATGATGACGAGGAGTTCATAGATACAACACTACTCAGTCATGTTGACGAGGGGTTAATAGATACAACACTACTCAGTCATGTTGACGAGGGGTTCATAGATACAACACTACTCAGTCATGTTGACGAGGGGTTCATAGATACAACACTACTCAGTCATGATGACGAGGGGTTCATAGATACAACACTACTCAGTCATGTTGACGAGGGGTTAATGGATACAACACTACTCAGTCATGATGACGAGGGGTTAATAGATACAACACTACTCAGTCATGATGACGAGGGGTTAATAGATACAACACTACTCAGTCATGATGACGAGGGGTTAATAGATACAACACTACTCAGTCATGTTGACGAGGGGTTAATAGATACAACACTACTCAGTCATGTTGACGAGGGGTTAATAGATACAACACTACTCAGTCATAGATACAACACTACTCAGTCATGTTGACGAGGGGTTAATAGATACAACACTACTCAGTCATGTTGACGAGGGGTTAATAGATACAACACTACTCAGTCATGATGACGAGGGGTTAATAGATACAACACTACTCAGTCATGATGACGAGGAGTTCATAGATACAACACTACTCAGTCATGATGACGAGGGGTTAATAGATACAACACTACTTTTGGGTTAATAGATACAACACTACTCAGTCATGTTGACGAGGAGTTCATAGATACAACACTACTCAGTCATGTTGACGAGGGGTTCATAGATACAACACTACTCAGTCATAGATACAACACTACTCAGTCATAGATACAACACTACTCAGTCATAGATACAACACTACTCAGTCATAGATACAACACTACTCAGTCATAGATACAACACTACTCAGTCATGTTGACGAGGAGTTCATAGATACAACACTACTCAGTCATAGATACAACACTACTCAGTCATAGATACAACACTACTCAGTCATAGATACAACACTACTCAGTCATAGATACAACACTACTCAGTCATAGATACAACACTACTCAGTCATAGATACAACACTACTCAGTCATGTTGACGAGGAGTTCATAGATACAACACTACTCAGTCATGTTGACGAGGAGTTAATAGATACAACACTACTCAGTCATGTTGACGAGGGGTTCATAGATACAACACTACTCAGTCATAGATACAACACTACTCAGTCATAGATACAACACTACTCAGTCATGTTGACGAGGAGTTCATAGATACAACACTACTCAGTCATGTTGAGCAGTGGTTCATAGATACAACACTACTCAGTCATGTTGACGAGGAGTTCATAGATACAACACTACTCTGTCATGATGACGAGGAGTTAATAGATACAACACTACTCAGTCATAGATACAACACTACTCAGTCATGTTGACGAGGGGTTAATGGATACAACACTACTCAGTCATGTTGACGAGGGGTTAATGGATACAACACTACTCAGTCATAGATACAACACTACTCAGTCATGTTGACGAGGAGTTCATAGATACAACACTACTCAGTCATGTTGACGAGGAGTTCATAGATACAACACTACTCAGTCATGTTGACGAGGAGTTCATAGATACAACACTACTCAGTCATGTTGACGAGGAGTTCATAGATACAACACTACTCAGTCATGTTGACGAGGAGTTCATAGATACAACACTACTCAGTCATGTTGACGAGGAGTTCATAGATACAACACTACTCAGTCATGATGACGAGGAGTTAATAGATACAACACTACTCAGTCATGTTGACGAGGGGTTAATAGATACAACACTACTCAGTCATGATGACGAGGGGTTAATAGATACAACACTACTCAGTCATAGATACAACACTACTCAGTCATGATGACGAGGAGTTCATAGATACAACACTACTCAGTCATGATGACGAGGAGTTAATAGATACAACACTACTCAGTCATGATGACGAGGGGTTAATAGATACAACACTACTCAGTCATGATGACGAGGGGTTCATAGATACAACACTACTCAGTCATGATGACGAGGAGTTCATAGATACAACACTACTCAGTCATGATGACGAGAAATCATAGATACAACACTACTCAGTCATGTTGACGAGGAGTTCATAGATACAACACTACTCAGTCATGTTGACGAGGAGTTCATAGATACAACACTACTCAGTCATGTTGACGAGGGGTTAATAGATACAACACTACTCAGTCATGATGACGAGGGGTTAATAGATACAACACTACTCAGTCATAGATACAACACTACTCAGTCATGTTGACGAGGAGTTCATAGATACAACACTACTCAGTCATAGATACAACACTACTCAGTCATAGATACAACACTACTCAGTCATGTTGACGAGGGGTTAATAGATACAACACTACTCAGTCATGTTGACGAGGGGTTAATAGATACAACACTACTCAGTCATGTTGACGAGGGGTTAATAGATACAACACTACTCAGTCATGTTGACGAGGGGTTAATAGATACAACACTACTCAGTCATGTTGACGAGGGGTTCATAGATACAACACTACTCAGTCATGTTGACGAGGGGTTCATAGATACAACACTACTCAGTCATGTTGACGAGGGGTTCATAGATACCACACTACTCAGTCATGTTGACGAGGGGTTCATAGATACCACACTACTCAGTCATAGATACAACACTACTCAGTCATAGATACAACACTACTCAGTCATGTTGACGAGGGGTTAATAGATACAACACTACTCAGTCATAGATACAACACTACTCAGTCATGTTGACGAGGAGTTCATAGATACAACACTACTCAGTCATGTTGACGAGGGGTTAATAGATACAACACTACTCAGTCATAGATACAACACTACTCAGTCATAGATACAACACTACTCAGTCATGTTGACGAGGGGTTAATAGATACAACACTACTCAGTCATAGATACAACACTACTCAGTCATGATGACGAGGAGTTCATAGATACAACACTACTCAGTCATGTTGACGAGGGGTTAATAGATACAACACTACTCAGTCATGATGACGAGGGGTTCATAGATACAACACTACTCAGTCATGTTGACGAGGGGTTCATAGATACAACACTACTCAGTCATGATGACGAGGAGTTCATAGATACAACACTACTCAGTCATAGATACAACACTACTCAGTCATAGATACAACACTACTCAGTCATAGATACAACACTACTCAGTCATAGATACAACACTACTCAGTCATGTTGACGAGGGGTTAATAGATACAACACTACTCAGTCATAGATACAACACTACTCAGTCATAGATACAACACTACTCAGTCATAGATACAACACTACTCAGTCATGATGACGAGGGGTTAATAGATACAACACTACTCAGTCATAGATACAACACTACTCAGTCATAGATACAACACTACTCAGTCATAGATACAACACTACTCAGTCATAGATACAACACTACTCAGTCATAGATACAACACTACTCAGTCATAGATACAACACTACTCAGTCATAGATACAACACTACTCAGTCATAGATACAACACTACTCAGTCATAGATACAACACTACTCAGTCATAGATACAACACTACTCAGTCATAGATACAACACTACTCAGTCATGTTGACGAGGGGTTAATAGATACAACACTACTCAGTCATAGATACAACACTACTCAGTCATAGATACAACACTACTCAGTCATAGATACAACACTACTCAGTCATAGATACAACACTACTCAGTCATGTTGACGAGGAGTTCATAGATACAACACTACTCAGTCATGTTGACGAGGGGTTAATAGATACAACACTACTCAGTCATGATGACGAGGAGTTCATAGATACAACACTACTCAGTCATGATGACGAGGGGTTAATAGATACAACACTACTCAGTCATGATGACGAGGGGTTAATAGATACAACACTACTCAGTCATGATGACGAGGGGTTAATAGATACAACACTACTCAGTCATGATGACGAGGGGTTAATAGATACAACACTACTCAGTCATGTTGACGAGGGGTTCATAGATACAACACTACTCAGTCATGATGACGAGGGGTTAATAGATACAACACTACTCAGTCATGTTGACGAGGAGTTCATAGATACAACACTACTCAGTCATGTTGACGAGGAGTTCATAGATACAACACTACTCAGTCATGTTGACGAGGAGTTCATAGATACAACACTACTCAGTCATGTTGACGAGGAGTTCATAGATACAACACTACTCAGTCATGTTGACGAGGAGTTCATAGATACAACACTACTCAGTCATGTTGACGAGGGGTTCATAGATACAACACTACTCAGTCATGTTGACGAGGAGTTCATAGATACAACACTACTCAGTCATGTTGACGAGGAGTTCATAGATACAACACTACTCAGTCATGTTGACGAGGGGTTCATAGATACAACACTACTCAGTCATAGATACAACACTACTCAGTCATAGATACAACACTACTCAGTCATAGATACAACACTACTCAGTCATAGATACAACACTACTCAGTCATAGATACAACACTACTCAGTCATGTTGACGAGGAGTTCATAGATACAACACTACTCAGTCATAGATACAACACTACTCAGTCATAGATACAACACTACTCAGTCATAGATACAACACTACTCAGTCATAGATACAACACTACTCAGTCATAGATACAACACTACTCAGTCATAGATACAACACTACTCAGTCATAGATACAACACTACTCAGTCATGTTGACGAGGAGTTCATAGATACAACACTACTCAGTCATGTTGAGCAGTGGTTCATAGATACAACACTACTCAGTCATGTTGACGAGGAGTTCATAGATACAACACTACTCAGTCATGATGACGAGGAGTTCATAGATACAACACTACTCAGTCATGTTGAGCAGTGGTTCATAGATACAACACTACTCAGTCATGTTGACGAGGAGTTCATAGATACAACACTACTCAGTCATGATGACGAGGGGTTAATAGATACAACACTACTCAGTCATGATGACGAGGAGTTCATAGATACAACACTACTCAGTCATGTTGACGAGGAGTTCATAGATACAACACTACTCAGTCATGTTGACGAGGAGTTCATAGATACAACACTACTCAGTCATGTTGACGAGGGGTTCATAGATACAACACTACTCAGTCATGTTGACGAGGGGTTCATAGATACAACACTACTCAGTCATGATGACGAGGAGTTCATAGATACAACACTACTCAGTCATGTTGACGAGGGGTTCATAGATACAACACTACTCAGTCATGTTGACGAGGGGTTCATAGATACAACACTACTCAGTCATGATGACGAGGGGTTCATAGATACCACACTACTCAGTCATGTTGACGAGGGGTTCATAGATACAACACTACTCAGTCATGTTGACGAGGAGTTCATAGATACAACACTACTCAGTCATGTTGACGAGGGGTTAATAGATACAACACTACTCAGTCATAGATACAACACTACTCAGTCATAGATACAACACTACTCAGTCATGTTGACGAGGGGTTCATAGATACAACACTACTCAGTCATGTTGACGAGGAGTTCATAGATACAACACTACTCAGTCATGATGACGAGGGGTTCATAGATACAACACTACTCAGTCATGTTGACGAGGGGTTAATAGATACAACACTACTCAGTCATAGATACAACACTACTCAGTCATAGATACAACACTACTCAGTCATGTTGACGAGGAGTTCATAGATACAACACTACTCAGTCATGTTGACGAGGAGTTCATAGATACAACACTACTCAGTCATGTTGACGAGGGGTTCATAGATACAACACTACTCAGTCATGATGACGAGGGGTTAATAGATACAACACTACTCAGTCATGTTGACGAGGAGTTAATAGATACAACACTACTCAGTCATGTTGACGAGGAGTTCATAGATACAACACTACTCAGTCATGTTGACGAGGAGTTCATAGATACAACACTACTCAGTCATGATGACGAGGAGTTCATAGATACAACACTACTCAGTCATGATGACGAGGAGTTCATAGATACAACACTACTCAGTCATGATGACGAGGAGTTCATAGATACAACACTACTCAGTCATGATGACGAGGGGTTCATAGATACAACACTACTCAGTCATGATGACGAGGGGTTCATAGATACAACACTACTCAGTCATAGATACAACACTACTCAGTCATAGATACAACACTACTCAGTCATGTTGACGAGGGGTTCATAGATACAACACTACTCAGTCATAGATACAACACTACTCAGTCATAGATACAACACTACTCAGTCATGTTGACGAGGGGTTCATAGATACAACACTACTCAGTCATGTTGACGAGGAGTTCATAGATACAACACTACTCAGTCATGTTGACGAGGAGTTCATAGATACAACACTACTCAGTCATGTTGACGAGGAGTTCATAGATACAACACTACTCAGTCATGTTGACGAGGAGTTAATAGATACAACACTACTCAGTCATAGATACAACACTACTCAGTCATGTTGACGAGGAGTTCATAGATACAACACTACTCAGTCATGTTGACGAGGAGTTCATAGATACAACACTACTCAGTCATGTTGACGAGGGGTTCATAGATACAACACTACTCAGTCATAGATACAACACTACTCAGTCATGATGACGAGGGGTTCATAGATACAACACTACTCAGTCATAGATACAACACTACTCAGTCATGTTGACGAGGGGTTCATAGATACAACACTACTCAGTCATGATGACGAGGGGTTCATAGATACAACACTACTCAGTCATGATGACGAGGAGTTCATAGATACAACACTACTCAGTCATGTTGACGAGGAGTTCATAGATACAACACTACTCAGTCATGTTGACGAGGAGTTCATAGATACAACACTACTCAGTCATGTTGACGAGGAGTTCATAGATACAACACTACTCAGTCATGATGACGAGGAGTTCATAGATACAACACTACTCAGTCATGATGACGAGGGGTTCATAGATACAACACTACTCAGTCATAGATACAACACTACTCAGTCATAGATACAACACTACTCAGTCATAGATACAACACTACTCAGTCATGTTGACGAGGAGTTCATAGATACAACACTACTCAGTCATGTTGACGAGGAGTTCATAGATACAACACTACTCAGTCATAGATACAACACTACTCAGTCATAGATACAACACTACTCAGTCATAGATACAACACTACTCAGTCATGTTGACGAGGGGTTCATAGATACAACACTACTCAGTCATGTTGACGAGGGGTTAATAGATACAACACTACTCAGTCATAGATACAACACTACTCAGTCATGTTGACGAGGAGTTCATAGATACAACACTACTCAGTCATGTTGACGAGGAGTTAATAGATACAACACTACTCAGTCATAGATACAACACTACTCAGTCATGTTGACGAGGGGTTCATAGATACAACACTACTCAGTCATGTTGACGAGGGGTTAATAGATACAACACTACTCAGTCATGTTGACGAGGAGTTCATAGATACAACACTACTCAGTCATGTTGACGAGGAGTTCATAGATACAACACTACTCAGTCATGTTGACGAGGAGTTCATAGATACAACACTACTCAGTCATGTTGACGAGGAGTTCATAGATACAACACTACTCAGTCATGTTGACGAGGAGTTCATAGATACAACACTACTCAGTCATGTTGACGAGGAGTTCATAGATACAACACTACTCAGTCATGTTGACGAGGAGTTAATAGATACAACACTACTCAGTCATGATGACGAGGGGTTCATAGATACAACACTACTCAGTCATGATGACGAGGGGTTAATAGATACAACACTACTCAGTCATGTTGACGAGGGGTTAATAGATACAACGCTACTCAGTCATGTTGACGAGGGGTTAATAGATACAACACTACTCAGTCATGATGACGAGGGGTTCATAGATACAACACTACTCAGTCATGATGACGAGGGGTTAATAGATACAACACTACTCAGTCATGTTGACGAGGGGTTAATAGATACAACGCTACTCAGTCATGTTGACGAGGGGTTAATAGATACAACACTACTCAGTCATGTTGACGAGGGGTTAATAGATACAACACTACTTTTGGGTTAATTTTATTAACAAAAAAAAAGCAAAAACAAAACAAACAAAAATAAATCAAAATGCACAACTCTATGCATACCAACAACAAAACAAACCATAACAAACCATAACAGCCAGGGGAACACCTTCCTTCCTCCTCAATACCCACATTAAACACATTCCCAAATCCTAACTTCCTACCTTTCTCTATTTCCCCATCCCTAAAATATCACCTATTCTCTTTACACTAAAGCTGAATTCCCTTTCCTCCTCTCTCTGGCAGCATGCTGCCCCCACTTCCTCTCCTCCCTTCTTCATCCTCCCCCTCAAGTCATGTTCCACCCTCCTCTCTATCCCCTCCACCCCCAATCTCTCCCTGTTTTTACCAAATTCTGCCTGGCTTCGCACAGCCCCCGTTTAAAGAGGCTTATGAGAAGCGGGAGCCGAAACCTGTCCCTGACCGTCCCCCTCGCTCTCCCTACACCTCTCTCTACCCTAGCTCTCGTCAAAACAAAATCCCCCTTCACCCTGCCAAACAACACCAGTGTCATAGCCCATACTACTCTGGCAAAAGCACAATCCCCAAAATAATGGCGCACTGTCTCCTCCCCACCGTAAGATCTCGTTTGATCTCTTTGTACAGGTGCCTGTGGTCTAAACCTACTCGGGCACCTTCAACCTCGGTGTGCGCACACAGCCACTTGGCCGCATGACCAAAGTGCCATGGCAGCTGCTCCGCCTGAGGATCTGTGTTAGACCACACCATTACTCTTCTCGCCTGGTTTTGAGAAGAACACCCGCAGGAGATAACCGGACGGGTGTATCACCGCATGAGCAAGCTCTGTCAACACAAAGGAAACAAAGATTGTGTCCAGCTTGAGGGGAGATGTGGTATCCCCCTGCCTCCCTCCCCGATGGGGCAGAGCATGTTTGCCCTGGTGACCCACTCGTGCCTGCCACCCCACATGAACTGAAACACTAACCTCACTAGAGGCCTTCTCAGACAAGCTGGCAATGGGTACACCAGATATAAAAGAGATGGCAATACATCTCAATACCTTGAGGACCAGGACCTTGTCTATAAGGGACAAAGACTCCCTCCACATCCCCAGCTTATTCTGTACCACTGCAATGCTCCTGTTCCAGCCGGAGGTCTCAAATTGGTCCCCGAGAATCTTCAAGGCCCAGTTACTGAGAGAGAACTCCGTGGGCACATCTGTCCTATCACGCCATCTCCTGAAAAACTTAACGTAATACTTTGCGTGGTTAAGAACTGATCCATATGCTCGGGTGAAATCCCCAATAAGGGTAAGGGAACACCGCCCTGAAATGGACAAAAATGAATGGGAACATATTGGCACCGTACAAAACATATATACGGTGTCCAATACCACTCAATTGGACGTCGTTTCATTCAAAGTTGATTGCAAATGCCACATGGCAAATGCCAAGTGTAACACTGCAAAATTCCAATAGATGGCGAGTGCGCTCCACCGTAATTTTTCATATTGCAAATGTAACAAGTCAAGACCCAAGAGTAAAATTCTGAAAATATGAAAAAAAACAAAAAAACATGTCACCCACTTAACTTGTTGACGCTACCCATCCCTTTAGTGGGATAATTGTCATCAACAACCGCTGAATAGCATAGCGCCACATTCACATAATATTACTCAAAATATTTATATTCATGAAATCACAAGTGAAATATAGCGAAACACAGCTTAGCCTTTTGTGTCGTCTCAGATTTAGAAATTATGCTTTACAGCGATAATCTGGTTGATATCCCTTTCAATGGCCAATAGGGATGCATAGGAACACAACGGTTTCAAAATAAGAGGGACTTCCTGATTGGATTTTCCTCAGGGTTTCGCCTGCAATATCAGTTCTGTTATACTCACAGACAATATTTTGACAGTTTGGGAAACTTTAGTGTTATCTATCCTAAGCTGTCAATTATATGCATATTCTAGCATCTGGTCCTGAGAAATAGGCCGTTTACTTTGGGAATGTTATTTTTCCAAAAATAAAAAAACTGCCCCCTAGTTTTTAATCCACCTGTCGTCTCAGATTTTGAAAATGTTTTATAGCGAAAGCAATCCAAGCGTTTGTGTAAGTTTAACGATCACTCTACAAAACATTAAGTACACTTAGCATCAAGTAGCTCGGTCACAAAAATCAGAAAAGCAATCAAATTAATCATTTACCTTTGATGATCTTTGGATTTTTTCACTCACGAGACTCCCAGTTACACATTAAATGTTCCTTTTGTTCCATAAAGATTATTTTTATATCCAAAATACCTGTTTGTTTGGCAGGTTATGTTCAGAAATCCACAGGAAAGAGCGTTCACGACAACGCAGACAAAAATTCCAAATAATATCCGTAATGGCCACAGAAACATGTCAAACGTTTTTTTTATAATCAATCCTCAGGTTGTTTTTCAAATATATCGATAATATATCAACCGCAAATGTCTTTGTCAGTAGGCGAGGGAAAGGCCATAGCTGACCGAACTCTGTTGCGTGAGCAAAACTCATGTGACCACCTGACACAATGTTATCTTTCTAGCTCATTTTTCAAAATAAAAGCCTGAAACTATGTCTGTTGACTGTTGACACCTTGAGGAAGCGATAGGAAAAGGAATCCGGTTGATATCCCTTTAAATGGAGCAATGGGAGGCTATGGAACATGGAGTTTTCAAAATAGAAGCCACTTCCTGGTTTGATTTTTTCGACACAGGTAGACCTCATAGTGGCCTGATGGATTGTCATCGAAGACAGGTTCATACAGCATTCATAACACACATAGGCTTCAGGTTGAATTTAGGGTTGCAGGCAATGTATTCCTATGGGGAGAGAAGTCAGTGAAAAACTGTTTGATGTAAACACCTTCTTTTAACTGTTAAGGGTTAATGCTACATGTACAAGGTTAGGCTTGCACAGATCGGGAGGACCTCAGGAACGTACCTGAGGTCGAAGTGTGCTTCTAACCCTAATGGTTCTCTCGCTGTCACCCATAAGCAATTGAAATTTAGGGCCAGGCTTCATTTTGGGCCTAGTTTTTCTTATGGTCCTCGAGCGAGCTACGGTCAAGTGGGGCATCTCATTGAACTCGGCACGGCCTTGAGATTATGGTAATGCCATTGCATGCTATTTTGTCTTTAAGCACCGCACTTTGTCACCCCATCCTTGCTGTGTGTGTGTGTGCATTTGAGAGGTTTTTCTTTGACATCTGTTGGGAGAAAGAACTGATTTACAGATCATCAGGGTTACCTAGTCACACATGTGAAGTTTTGGAAAGATGTTACTCTTTTAACCTTCAAAACAGACACTGTGACCCCAATTAAAGGCACTTCCGGTTGGCACAGGAAGCTAAAAGTAAACACATATCCTCATTTGAGTAGACTTTTACAGAATCCTGAGGTTTAAGTCTATACGTTAAGAACTGACTGATTTACACAGGGTTGAATGCACTATTTGTAGGTTGGGAATGGCAAAACACTTTTAGGGTGATTTTAACCACTTCCGGTTGCTCCAGGAAGCTTAGAATAGACAAAGGTAGACCTGATGGACTGTCATCAAAGACAGGTTCATAAGACATTCATAACCCACATAGACTTCAGGTGAACACATATCCTCCTTGGGGTAGGCACGTATAGAATTTTGAGGTTTAAGTCTTTATGTTAAGAACTGACTTATTTACAGAGGGTTGAATGAGTGTGTGTTATTTCAGAAAATCACAGAAATCTCACAGAGCTCTGAAACACACGTCAAAAAGATTTGTCTGAACACGCTGCAACTGGATATGTAACTTTAGAATAAAACCCCCACTTTTTTTGAACATCACCAATTGTACATTGTACGATTTCTCTTAAATTACAATAGATAAATGGCTGGTTCTTTTTTCCCCTGACACCATAGGTTCATTTACTTTGACGTAAAGCGGTCAAATTAGCGCTCTATTTTCATTTTTGACCTTTAATCCCAGAAAAATGGCCATAACTCAAAAACCGTTGAGGCCTCGACGCCATCTTGTTCGGGGCCAATTGCCCATTATGCCAAACCTATGCTCACCAAGTTTCGTCTTCAAAGTCTTTTTCGTTTAAGAGAAAAGGCCACGTCTTGATTGGTGATGTTTTGTACATTTGCAATATGATTCCATTTGCCCTCTTGTGGGATTTACCGGGACAGCGGAAAAATGACAAATTTGAAAATGTTATAAAACGGAAACCGAATGTCCGAGAGACTTCGTTCGATTTCTTCCCAGAAGATCCTTTCCCGTGCATGGCCTGCCGCCGTCCGCGAATTTTAGAAAAGTTCACGGACGTCTAGTAAGGGACCGTACATTTGCAATATGGACTTTCTCACTAACCATATGGCAAATGTGAAAATGTTCCCTTCATGTATGGGAGGGATTAATCAAATCACATCCAACTTTATTTGTCACGTGCCGATTTCAACCTTACTGGGAATTGCTTACTTACAAGCCCTTAACCAACAATGCAGTTCAAGAAGAGTTCAGAAAATATTTACCTAATAAACTAAAGTAAAAAATTATGAAAAGTTACACAATTACATAACAATAACGAGGCTATATATACCGGTACCGAGTCAGTGTGCAGGGGTACAGGTTCGAGGTCATTTGTTTATGTAGGTAGGGGTGAAGTGACTATGCATAGATAATAAACAGCGAGTAGCAGCAGTGTACAAAACAAATGGGAGGGGTCAATGTAATAGTCCGCTGGCAAATTGTATTAATTGTTCAATAGTCTTATAGTAGCTTTTAAGGGGCCTTTTGGTCCAAGACTTGGCACTTCGGTACCGCTTGCTGTGCGGTAGAAGAGAAAACAGTTTATAACTTGGGTGACTGGAGACTCTGACAATTTTATGTTGCTTTGCTCTGACACCGCCTATTATATAGGTCCTGGACTGCAGGAAGCTTGGCCCCAGTGATGTACTGGGCTGTACGCATCACCCTCTGTAGTGCCTTACGGTCAGATGCTGAGCAGTTGCATACCAGGCGGTGATGCAACCGGTCAGGATGAACTCAATGGTGCAGCTTAAAACCTGTTAAGGATATGGCAGACATACGCCCCCTTTGGAGAGATTGGGTACCCCTAGTAAACTGGAAAAAAAATCTGTCAAAAATTGCTAATATATGCAAATAAAAATTATTATTGGATAGAAAACACTCTAAAGATTCTAAAACCGTTGGAATTATGTCTGTAAGTATAGCAGAACTCACAGGGCAGGCATTCTTCCAAACTAGTTTTTGTGGCCATGAAAGTTGGAGCAACTTTGACGTCATGGCCCCCACCCTTCCCAACCAGTTATGATTCTGGGGACACTTTCTATCTCTTCCGCTAGATGTCCTCTTTCAGTAGAGCTTTGAATCGTTCAAATCCCGCGAGAATTGACCCTATGGGAGTGAAATTAGTGCGTGCCACGAGAGAATAGGCTGTGAGTATGGGCGCGAATTGGTCCCAGCCATTCCTTTGTTCCAGCACTCAAGAGAAGGGCAGACGATGGCCGATTGAATTGAAGTTTGTTTTGCGTGTCTAAAACATCATAAAGCTTGCTTCTGCACTTAGTTTGACCTGTTTAGTCGACATATAATATGTAATTTTGAAGTTTTGATGCGCAACTTTTCCGGACCAGAGGACGTTTTGGGTGCATTTCAGCTGATGTTATTAGCAGTAGCTAATACAAAGACGCAAGACTTGAAACCAAACGATGTATTGGGTAAGTATGAAGCCTTCCAGAACATTCTGAACGAAGACCATCGAAGGTAAGGGAATATTTATGCTTAAATCTGTGTTTCTGTTGACTCCAACATTACGTAGAAATGTAGCTTGGAACTGAGCGCCGTCTCAGCATATAGAATAGTGTGCGATTTCTGTAACGTTAAAAATAAATCTAACAAAGCGGTTGCATAAAGAAGCAGTGTATCTTTCTAACTATATGTAGAACATGTATATTTAGTCAAAGTTTATGATGTCTATTTACGTTATCTTGCCGCGCTACATAGATTTCCTGCGGGCATTTTTGAGTAATTTCTGAACGTGAACTCACTGTAAATGGACATTTATGGATATAAATGGCATATTATTGAAAAAAAAAATATGTACTGTGTAACATGTCATATTACTGTCATCTGATGAAGATTTTCAAAAGGTTAGTGAGCGATTTATTTTTTAATCCTGCGTTTGTTGATTGCATGTTTTGGCTATTCAAATGAGCTGTGTCTGGTGGTGGTTTTACATATATATGTGCTATGTTTTCGCCGTAAAACATTTTAGAAATCTGACTTGCTGGCTAGATGAACAAGGTGTTTATCTTTCATTTGAGCTATTGGACTTGTTAATGTGTGGAGGTTAAATATTTTTAAGAATATTTTTGCGTTCCATGCGCCACCGTTTCAGCTGAACGTGGGAGGGTTGATTCCCAATTGGGAACCAGTATCGTAGACAGGTTAAGAACTTTTTGAAGATCTGGGGACACATATGGGTTCCTAGTGGTTAGATCATTGGGCCAGTAACTGAAAGGTTGCTAGATCAAATCCCCGAGCTGACAAGGTAAAAATCTGTTGGTCTGAACAAGGAGGTTAACACACTGTTCCTAGGCCGTCATTGTAAATAAGAATTTGTTCTGAACTGACTTGCCTAGTTAAATAAGAAGGTTAATTTAAAAAAAACATGCCAAGTCTTTTCAGTCTCCTGAGGGGGAAACGGTTTTGTCATGCCCTCTTCATGACTGTCTTGGTGTGTTTGGACCATGATAGATCGTTGTTGATGTGGACACCAAGGAACTCGAAACTCTCAACACGCTCCACTACAGCCCTGTTGATGTTAATGGGGGCCTGTCCGGCCCGCTTTTTCCTGTAGTCCATGATCAGCTCCTATGTCTTGCTCACATTGATGGAGAGGTTGTTGTCCTGGCACCACACTGCCAGATCTCTGACCCCCTCCCTATAGGGCGGCAGGGTAGCCTAGTGGTTAGAGCGTTGGACTAGTAACCGGAAGGTTGTGAGTTCAAACCCCCGAGCTGACAAGGTACAAATCTGTCGTTCTGCCCCTGAACAGGCAGTTAACCCACTGTTCCCAGGCCGTCATTGAAAATAAGAATTTGTTCTTAACTGACTTGCCTGGTTAAATAAAGGTAAAATTAAAAAAATAAAAAAATTAAAATATAGGCTGTCTCATTGATCAGGCCTACCAATTTTGTGTTGTCAGCAAACTTAATGATGGTGGTGAAGTCGTGTTTGGCCACACAGTCGTGGGTGAACAGGGAGTAATCATGGCCTCTAAACCTTCAAGCTGCCTACTGGACCCTATTCCAACTAACCTGCTGAAAGAGCTGCTTCCTATGCTTGGCCCTCCTATGTTGAACATAATAAACGGCTCTCTATCCACCGGATGTGTACCAAACTCACTAAAGTGGCAGTAATAAATCTTCTCTTTGAAAAGCCAAACCTTGAACCAGAAAATATAAAAAATCTATCGGCCTATGTCAAATCTCCCATTCCTCTCAAACATTTTAGAAAAAGCTGTTGCTCAGCAACTCACTGCCTTCCTGAAGACAAACAATGTATACGAAAAGCTTCAGTTTGGTTTTAGACCCCATCATAGCACTGAGACTGCACTTGTGAAGGTGGTAAATTACCGTAATGGCGTCAGACTGAGGCTCTGCATCTGTCCTCATGCTCCTAGAGCTTAGTGCTGCTTTTGATACCATTGATCACCTCATTCTTTTGGAGAGATTGGAAACCCGAATTGGTCTACTCAGACAAGTTCTGGCCTGCTATAGATCTTATCTGTCGGTAAGATATCAGTTTGTCTCTATGGATGGTTTGTCCTCTCTGTGGATGGTTTGTCCAAATCAACTGTACATTTCGGTGTTCCTCAAGGTTCCGTTTTAAGACCACTATTGTTTTCACTATATATTTTACCTCTTAGGTGATGTCATTCGGAAACATAATGTTAACTTTCACTGCTATGCGGATGACACACAGCTGTACATTTCGATGAAACATGGTCAAACCCCAAAATTGCCCTCGTTGGAAGCCTGTGTTACAGACATAAGAAAGTGGATGGCAGCAAATCTTTTACTTTTAAACTTGGAAAAAACAGAGATGTTTGTTCTAGGTCCCAAAAAACAAAGAGATCTTCTGTTGAATCTGACGATTATTCTTGATGGTTGTAGTCGTCTCAAATAAAACTGTGAAGGACCTCTGGACCCTGATCTCTCTTTTGACAAACATATCAAGACGGTTATAACGACAGCTTTTTTCCGTCTACGTAACATTGCAAAAATCTGAATCTTTCTGTCCAAAATGATGCAGAAAAATGAATCCATGCTTTTGTCACTTCTAGGTTAGACTACTGCAATGCTCTACATTCCGGCTACCCGGATAAAGCACTAAATAAACTTTAGTTAGTGCTAAATACGGCTGCTAGAATCTTGACTTGAACCAAAGAATTGTATCATATTACTCCAGTGCTAGCCTTTCTACCCTGGCTTCCTGTGAAGGCAAGGGCTGATTTCAAGGTTGTACTGCTAACATACAAAGCATTACATGGGCTTGCTCCTACCTATCTTTCCAATTTGGTCCTGCCGTACATACCTACACGTACGCTACGGTCACAAGACACAGGCCTCCTAACTTTTCCTAGAATTTCTTAGCAAATAGCTGGAGGCAGGTCTTTCATCTATAGAGCTACATTTTTATGGAATGGTCTGAGTACCCATGTGAGACGCAGACTCGGTCTCAACCTTTATTAAAGACTCATCTCTTCAGTAGGTCCTATGATTGAGTGTAGTCTGGCCCAGGAGTGTGAAGGTGAACGGAAAGACACTGGAGCAACGAACTGCCCTTGTCTCTGCCTGGCCGGTTTCCCTCTCTCCACTGTGATTCTCTGCCTCTAACCCTATTACAGGGGCTGAGTCACTGGCTTACTGGTGCTCTTCCATGCCGTCCCTAGGAGGGGTGAGTCACTTGAGTGGGTTGAGTCACTGACGTGATCTTCCTGTCCGGGTTGGTGCCCCCCTTGGGTTGTGCCGTGGCGGAGATTTTTTTGGGCTATACTCAGCCTTGTCTTAGGATGGTAAGTTGGTGGTTGAAGATATCCCTCTAGTGGTGTGGGGGCTGTGCTTTGGCAAAGTGGGTGGGGTTATATCCTGCCTGTTTTGCCCTGTCCGGGGGTATCATCGGATGGGGCCACAGTGTCTCCCGACCCCTCTTGTCTCAGTCTCCAGTATTTATGCTGCAGTAGTTCATGTGTCAGGGGGCTAGGGTCAGTCTGTTATATCTGGAGTACTTCTCCTGTCCTATTCGGTGTCCTGTGTGAATTTAAGTGTGCTCTCTCTAATTCTCTCTTTCTCTCTTTCTTTCTCTCTCTCGGAGGACCTGAGCCCTAGGACCATGCCCCAGGACTACCTGACATGACTCCTTGCTGTCCCCAGTCCACCTGGCCGTGCTGCTGCTCCAGTTTCAACTGTTCTGCCTGCGACTTTGGAACCCTAACCTGTTCACCGGACGTGCTACCAGTCCCAGACCTGCTGCTTTCAACTCTCTAGAGACAGCAGGAGCGATAAAGATACTCAGAATGATCGGCTATGAAAAGCTAACTGACATTTACTCCTGAAGTGCTGACCTGTTTCACCCTCTACAACTACTGTGATTATTATTATTTGACCCTGCTGGTCATCTATGAACATTTGGACAGCTTGGCCATGTTCTGTTATAATCTCCACCTGGCACAGCCAGAAGAGGACTGGCCACCACGCATAGCCTGGTTCCTCTATATGTTTCTTCCTAGGTTCTGGCCTTTCTAGGGAGTTTTTCCTAACCACTGTGCTTCTACATCATATTCACTTCAAACCAACCTGGATTCTACATCAAATTAATTTCAAACATACCTCAAATCTAAATCCAAAGTTCCTGAACTTAAAAAGGTTTGTTTAAAAGTGTTTGACACTGATGTTTATCTTCACCACAGCATGTATTATTTTGTTTATGTAACCTTTATGTAACTAGGCAAGTCAGTTAATTAAAAATGGTTATTTACAATGATGGCCTACACTGGTCAAACCCGGACGTCATGGCTACCGATGTGAGTGCGGTAGCCGATGTGAGTGCTATGGGACTGTAATCACTTAGGCAGGTTACCTTCACTTCCTTAGGCACAGGGACTATGGTGGTCTGCTTGAAACATGTAGGTATTACAAATTCGGTCAGGGAGAATTTTTAAATGTCAGTGAAGACACTTGCCAGTTGGTCAGAGCATGCTTTGAGTACACGTCCTGGTAATCCATCTGGCTACCGAGAGCTTTATCACACAGTCATCCAGAACAGGTGGTGCTCTCATGCATGCTTTAGTGTTGCCCGACTCAACGCGAGCATATAAGGCATTTAGCTCGTCTTGCAGGCTCGCGTCTGGCTTCCCTTTGTCATCTGTAATAGTTTTCAAGCCCTGCCACATCCAAAGAGCATCGGAGCCGGTGTGGTAGGATTCAATCTTAATCCTGTATTGACACTTTGCTTGTTTGATGGTTTGTCTGATGGCATAGAGGGATTTCTCATAGGTGTCCGGATTAGTGTCCCACTCCTTGAAAGTGGCAGCTCTAGCCTTTAGCTGGATGCGGATGTTGCCTGTAATCCATGGCTTCTGGTTGGGATATGTACGTGCGGTCACTGTGAGGATGACTTCATCAATGCACTTATTGATGAAGCCGGTGACTGAGGTGGTGTACTCCTCAATGCCATTGGATGAATCCCAGAACATATTCCAGTCTGTGCTAGCCTGTTTGGGATAGGGGGCAGAATTTTCTTGTTCGGATGAAAAGCGTGTCCAGAGTGAACTGCCTGCTACTCAGGCCCAGAAGATAATATTTGAATATTATTAGTAGATTTGGATAGAAAACACTCTGAAGTTTCTAAAACTGTGATGTCTGTGCGTATAACATAACTCATATGGCAGATGAAAACCTGAGAAAAAAACAACCAGGAAGTGGGAAATCTGAGGTTTGTAGTTTTTCAACTCATTGCCTGTCGAACATACAGGGTCTATGGTGTCATATTGCACTTCCTAAGGCTTCCACTAGATGGCAACAGTCTTTAGAACCTTGTTTGAGGCTTCTACTGTGAAGTGGGAGAGATAGAGAGCGACCTGCGTTCCATTGCATTTCTAAAGACAAAGGAATTCTCCGGTTGAAACATTATTGAAGATTTATGATAAAAACATCCTAAAGATTGATTTTATACATAATTTGACATGTTTCTACGTACTTTAAAGTCTCTTTTTTGACTTTGTCTGAACTTTCGCTTGGACTTGCTCGTGCATTATGCATTTGGATTACCGGGCTAAACAAAAAGGAGGTATTTGGACATAAATAAAATACTTTTTCGAACAAAACAAACATTTATTTTGGAACTGGGATTCCTGAGAGTGAATTCTGATGAAGATCATCAAAGGTAGGTGAATATTTATAACGCTATTTCTGACTTTTACCTACTCCACAACACTGCTGGTATCTGTATGGCTTGATTTTGTGTCTGAGCGCTGTAGATTGAGATTATTTTATGGTGTGATTTTTCCGTAAATCTTTTTTTAAATCTGACACAGCGGTTGCATTAAGGAGAAGTACATCTGTAATTCTGTGTATAACACTTGTATCTTTTATCACTGTTTATTATGAGTATTTCTGCAAAATCCCCGGATGTTTTGGAATCAAAACATTACTGCACGTAACGCGCAAATGTAAACTGAGATTTTTGGATATAAATATGCACATTATTTAATTTAAATGTTATCTCTATTTCTGCTTTTTGTGACTTCTCTCTTTGGCTGGACTATGGCTGTATGTGTTTTTGTGACTAAGCTCTGAACTAACATAATCATATGGTGTGCTTTCGCTGTGAAGCCTTTTTGAAATCGGACACGATGGGTAGATTAACACGAAATTAAGCTTTAATTTGGTATATTGCACTTGTGAATGTATGAAAGTTAAATATTTCTAAAACGTATTTTTGAATTTCGCGCTCTGCCTTTTCAACGGATGTTGTCGCTAGCGGAATCCCTAGCCCTAACAAGCTAGCAAAACAGTCCTGTAGCGTAGCATCCGCGTCATCTGACCACTTCCGTATTGAGCGAGTCACTGGTACTTCCTGCTTTAATTTTTGCTTGTAAGCAGGAATCAGGAGGATAGAATTATTGTCAGATTTGCCAAATGGCGGGCAAAGGATAGCTTTGTACGTGTCTCTGTGTGTCGAGTATAGATGGTCTAGAGTTTTTTTCCTCTGGTTGCACATGTGACATGATGGTAAAAATTCGGTAAAACTGACCCGGCAACTAGGAGTGCCGCTTCTGTGTGAGCATTTGCTTTTTTGCTTACGGCCTTATAGAGTTGGTTGAGAGTGGTCTTAGTGTCAGCATCAGTTTCCGGCAGTAAAATGACGGCTACGAATAATATAGATGAGAACTCTCTTGGTAAATAGTGTGGTCTACAGCTTATCATAAGGTACTGTACCTCAGGCGAGCAATACCTCGAGACTTCTTTAATATTAGACATCGCGCACCATCTGTTATTGATAAAAAGACACACCCCCACCAGATGTAGCTTCTCTGTTTCACCGGTGCATGGAAAATCACTCCAGCTCTGTATTGTCTGTGTCGTCATTCAGCCACAACTCTGTGAAACATAGGATATTACAGTTCTTAATTTCCTGATGGGTAATCATAGGTCATTGATTTTCTTTTCCAATCATTGCATGTTAGCTAGTAGAATTGGTGGCAGTAGGAGTTGACTCGCTCAGCTACGGATTCTCAGGAGGCAGCATGATCTGTGTCCTCTTTTCCTGCGTATTTTCTTCATGCAAATGACGTGGATCTGGGCCTGTTCCAGGGAGAGCAGCATATCAAGGGGGGTGAATACTTTTGCAAGGCACTGTATATCGTTCTTGTCAGACTCGTTAAAGGAAAAAGCTTCTACCGAGGTGATGTCCAGAAGTTATTTTTGGTCATAAGAGACGGTAGCAGCAACATTATGTACAAAATAAGTAAAAAAATAAGTTACAAATGCAAAAATATTTAACAAAATACCCCAGTTGATTACGGGCATGAAAATATGTCAGCAATCCTCTTCGGCACAATTTGAACGTCTAATATATGGTAAGATACAACATGAATATATGTTAATATACAACATTGATATATGGGAGGGATTAATACATGGTAATATAACACATTAATATATGGGAGGGATTAATACATGATAATATAACACATTAATATATGGGAGGGATTAATACATGGTAATATAACACATTAATATATGGGAGGGATTAATACATGGTAATATAACACATTAATATATGGGAGTGATTAATACATGGTAATATAACACATTAATATATGGGAGGGATTAATACATGGTAATATAACACATTAATATATGGGAGTGATTAATACATGGTAATATAACACATTAATATATGGGAGGGATTAATACATGGTAATATAACACATTAATATATGGGAGGGATTAATACATGGTAATATAACACATTCAAATATGGGTTGGATTAATACATAGCAATATACAACATTGAGGGGCGGCAGGTAACCTGGCTGGTAGTGGTTAGAGCGTTGGGCCAGTCACCGAAAGGTTGCTGGATCAAATCCATGAGCTGCCCAAGGTAAAAAATCTTTCGTTTTGTCCCTGAGAAAGGCAGTTAACCCAGTGTTCCCTGGTCTCCGAAGGTCGTGGATGTCAATTAAAGCAGTCCCCCTCACCTCTCTGATTCAGAGGGGTTGGGTGAAGACACATTTCAGTTGTACAACTGACTAGGTATCACCCTTTCCCATTAATATATGGTAATATAACACATAAGATATGGTAATATACATCATTAATATATGGTAATATAAAACATGAATACATAGGAGCATACTTCCGCTGTATGGCTTTAAAGAGATAGATGCTGAGGCATATTATTGGTGTTTACAGACAATAATGACCTGGCTTTGTCTGAAGCAAGGACACTTTACGTTTACAGGTACAGTACATTACACTCCTGACTGTCCTCTGTGTGAATATCAAAAGAGGACTAGTCTTCAGACAGCATAAAGAGCAGAAATCAACACCATTTAGCTGAGTTAAAACAGGTCACTTAAAGGTCAGATTCTAGCTTTGTGGTGCTTGATGCAACGGTAACATATTTCTAAGTATTTAAAAATATATGTTTGTAACCTTTAGACGCAGTTGAACATAATGTGTATCATCTTTATGTCCGAGTTAAACTCTTGATTTGATGCATTTATATTCCCTTAATAAACTATGAAGGGCTTTCAACTTAAAAAAAAGCCCTTTCAAGCATGACATTTCCAACATGATCTGAATTGAAATAATTGACTGCTCGGATAAGCCTAGTATTTCTCACTGTGATGCTAGATGGTCTCTGTGGAACAAGATGTTTATTGATCAATATGTTGCTGTACTTTCCTTGTTTGTGCAGCGTTGAACTAATAGCATGTCAGATTTCAATTTCTATGGTGTAGAGGCAATATGGCTACATCAAGAGAAGTTGGGTTAAATATGATCTTTGATCGCTTTGTTGCATCTCTGTTTACGGACCCTTAAAAGCTTTCTAGGGCATTCCGCTGAAAAGGCAGCGCGCAAAATTTAACAATATTTTTTTGAAATATGTAACTTTCACACATTAACAAGTCCAATACAGCAAATGAAAGAAACTTCTTGTTAATCTACCCATCGTGTCCGATTTCAAAAAGGCTTTACAGCGAAAGCACAACATATGATTATGTTAGGTCAGAGCCAATTCAAAAAAACACAGCCATTTTTTCCAGCCAAAGATAGCAGTCACAAAAAGCAGAAATATAGATAAAATGAATCACTAACCTTTGATGATCTTCATCAGTGTCACAGTCGTCATATGGAGGAGACCAAGGCGCAGCGTGGTAAAGAGGAGACCAAGGCGCAGCGTGGTAAGGAGGAGACCAAGGCGCATGGTGGTAAGGAGGAGACCGAGGCGCAGCGTGGTAAGGAGGAGACCGAGGCGCAGCATTGTAAGGAGGAGACCAAGGCGCAGCGTGGTAAGGAGGAGACCAAGGCGCATGGTGGTAAGGAGGAGACCAAGGCGCAGTGTGGTAAGGTGGAGACCAAGGCGCAGCGTGGTAAGGAGGAGACCGAGGCGCAGCGTGGTAAGGAGGAGACCAAGGCGCATGGTGGTAAGGAGGAGACCGAGGCGCAGCGTGGTAAGGAGGAGACCAAGGCGCAGCGTGGTAAGGAGGAGACCAAGGCGCAGCGTGGTAAGGAGGAGACCAAGGCGCAGCGTGGTAAGGAGGAGACCAAGGCGCAGCGTGGTAAGGAGGAGACCGAGGCGCAGCGTGGTAAGGAGGAGACCAAGGCGCAGCGTGGTAAGGAGGAGACCGAGGCGCAGCGTGGTAAGGAGGAGACCAAGGCGCAGCGTGGTAAGGAGGAGATCAAGGCGCATGGTGGTAAGGAGGAAACCAAGGCGCAGCGTGGTAAGGAGGAGACCAAGCCGCAGCGTGGTAAGGAGGAGACCAAGGTGCAGCGTGGTTAGGAGGAGACCAAGGCGCAGCGTGGTAAGGAGGAGACCAAGGCGCAGCGTGGTAAGGAGGAGACCAAGCCACAGCGTGGTAAGCATACATACTTCTTCAATAAAGAAAGAACACTGAACAAAACTAAGAAAACAACAAAACAAACCGTGAAGCTAATATGGCTAGTGCAGACAGGCAACTAAACATAGAATAAGAACCCACAAACTACCCAAGGAATATGGCTACCTAAATATGGTCCCCAATCAGAGTCAACGATAAACAGCTGCCTCTGGTTGAGAACCAATCTAGTCAACCATAGACATATAAATACCTAGACTTACAAAAACACCTAAACATACAAACACCCCTAGACAATACAAAAACTAAACAAACCACCCTTGTCACACCCTGACCTTACCAAAATAATAAAAGATAACTAAGGTCAGGGCGTGACAATCAGATGACACTCATAGGACATCGTGTTACACAATACATGTACGTTTTGTTCGATAATGTGCATATTTATATCCAAAAATCTCAGTTTACATTGGCGAGTTACGTGCAGTAATGTTTTGATTCCAAAACATCCGGTGATTTTTCAGAAATACTCATAATAAACATTAATAAAAGAGTGTTATTCACAGAATTAAAGATAGACTTCTCCTTAATGCAACCGCTGTGTCAGATAAAAAAAAAAGACTGATTTGTTTCATAAAGTTCCATAAAGTCCATAATTTATGTCCATATGGCCACTTGTTGTCAGCGTGTTCAGCCCAGTAATCCATCTTCATGAGGCGCGAGCACTTCGTCCAAACAAAAACTCTAAAAGTTCCGTTACAGGTCATAGAAACAAGTCAAACGATGTATGGAATCAATCTTTAGGATGTTTTTAACATAAATCCTCAATAAGTTCCAACCGGAGAATTCCATTGTCTGTAGAAAAGCACTGGAACGAGAGCTAACTCTGTCGGGACCACGCGTCACAAGCCTGAGACACTCTGCCAGACCCATGACTCATTCAGCTCCCATTCCCCCCTCCTTTATAGCAGAAGCCTGAAGCAAGTTTCTAAAGATGGTTGACATCTAATGGAAGCCTTAGGAAGTGCAACTTGACCCCATAGACACTGTGTATTCGGTAGGACAAGCTTTGAAAAACTACAAACCTCAGATTTCCCACTTCCTGGTTTGATTTTTCTTAGGTTTTCGCCTGCCATATGAGTTCTGTTATACTCACAGACATCATTCAAACAGTTTTAGAAACTTCAGCGTGTTTTCTATCCAATACCAATACTAATATGCATATATTAGCATCTGGGACTGAGTAGGAGGCAGTTCACTCTGGGCACGCTATTCATCTAAAAGTGAAAATGTTGCCCCCTATCCCAAAAAGGTTTTAACAGTATCTTGTCTTTGTCCGTGTGTCTTTTCAATTGCAACTTCTGTGATGTAGAGGCAATCAAGGTTGTGCTGAAGATTGTAAAGATACACCATATTCTACTCTAAAAAGGGTTACAAAAGGGTTCTTAGGCTGACCCCATAGGTGAACCCATTTTGGTTCCAAGTAGAACTATTTTGGGTTCCATTTGGAACCCACTGGGGACAGGGTTCTACATGGAACCCAATAGGGTTCTACCTGGCCAGCCGAAGAACCCTTTTAGGTTTTTGATAGCACCTTTTTTTCTAAGAGAGTGCACTATACATGTTATGGTAAAGATGAGGAATCTATGAGCCTACTGTATAGCCTTTGTTGAATAACTCCTGAAAGCACACAGTCTCTAATGACCTTTTCAACATGTCCACATCAGGCAAAGAAAATATGCAGAGGCAATACTGAACAAGGACTGAAAGGCTGCATGCCAAATTGCACCTTATATAGCCCCATAGTCGTTCAAGAGTAGTACATGGGGCATGCCATTTGGGATGCAGTCCCAGTTGTATCCCCTGAAGTGAACATAAGGTTTCAAATCCAGAGCAAAATGTCTTGTCACCATGAAATCATCTTGAATGTATTGTTTTGAAAATGTCCAATATGCCTTTTTAACAACACTGTTTTCCTCTTCTGAGGACTGAAGAACCAAGGTCTTTTTTTTTCCCTCTTAACAGCGAGTGTGATTTTGAAAATAGTAATTATTCTCTCCCAGAAATGCACGAAGTGTCAAATGAGCCAACACAACTGTAATAACAGTATTCATGGTTGGCCTGTTTGAACAGTCTCCTATGTTTAGAGATCTATGGGGGGGGGGGGGGGGTGTTTTAAAAACAGCAACATCCTTCTGCAGAGCAAAAGTGAATCTTGGGAAGTGTCAAGATCATGCTGTGAGTGTCCGTGCTTTATGTACTTGTATTTATATCTGGGGCCCAAAAGGAGTCCATTTAAAATAGGGTTTTAGCAATGACACAGCAACAAAAATATATCAAGTTGGGAATGCATCCAGATATAAAATCCCTAGCAGTGATTTGTTGGTGATTGAGCTTCAACTAAATACAAATGTACAGTCACTGGATTGTCTATTTTCATTTGTCTTTTTCAAATAGCTGGTGAATGGCTTAAAGATACGTTCAAAAGAAAGAGATCAAAGTATATACGTCTCAGCTGAAATTCAACAAAGGAACATGAAAGACCAGCGAGATGCTGAAAACAACATATCTTATTTCCTTTTGATTGAAATTAAGTTATATCAGCAATGTTTAAACATACGTACACAGCAAGTTTTAAAAGGCGATAGTTATATCAAGACAACTTTGCTTAACTCAAAGTAGTTTACAGATGAGGACTTGCCAATACACTGTTTCTGTATACTTATTTCAAATGTTAGCATGTTTGGCTAACATTAGAATGTTTGGCTAAAGTTATCATGTTTGGCTAACATTAGCATGTTTGGCTAAAGTTATCATGTTTGGCTAACATTAGCATGCTTGGCTAAAGTTATCATGTTTGGCTAACATTAGCATGTTTGGCTAAAGTTATCATGATTGGCTAACATTAGCATGTTTGGCTAAAGTTATCATGTTTGGCCACCATAAAATACAATAGCTTTTTTGGGGTTATGAATTAGAGTTTGAATGACCTAACAGAAGCTATACATATGGCTGTGTCTTCTGGTGTTATGTAAGCTGTGGGGCTGTGTGTTCTGTTGTTATGTAACAGCTGTATGGCTGTGTGTTATATAGTTATGTAACAGCTGTATGGCTGTGTGTTCTGTTGTTATGTAGTTATGCAACAGCTGTATGGCTGTGTGTTATATAGTTATGTAACAGCTGTATGGCTGTGTGTTCTGTTGTTATGTAGTTATGTAACAGCTGTATTGCTGTGTGTTCTGTTGTTATGTAGTTATGTAAGAGCTGTATGGCTGTGTGTTCTGGTGTTATGTAACAGCTGTATGGCTGTGTGTTATATAGTTATGTAACAGCTGTATGGCTGTGTGTTCTGGTGTTATGTAGTTATGTAACAGCTGTATGGCTGTGTGTTCTGGTGTTCTGGTGTTATGTAACAGCTGTATGGCTGTGTGTTCTGTTGTTATGTAGTTATGTAACAGCTGTATGGCTGTGTGTTCTGGTGTTATGTAACAGCTGTATGGCTGTGTGTTCTGTTGTCATGTAGTGATGTAACAGCTGTATGGCAGTGTGTTCTGGTGTTATGTAGTTATGTAACAGCTGTATGGCTGTGTGTTCTGGTGTTATGGTGCTATGTAACAGCTGTATGACTGTGTGTTCTGGTGTTATGGTGTTATGTAACAGCTGTATGGCTGTGTGTTCTGTTGTTATGTAGTGATGTAACAGCTGTATGGCAGTGTGTTCTGGTGTTATGTAGTTATGTAACAGCTGTATGGCTGTGTGTTCTGGTGTTATGGTGCTATGTAACAGCTGTATGACTGTGTGTTCTGGTGTTATGGTGTTATGTAACAGCTGTATGGCTGTGTGTTCTGTTGTTATGGTGCTATGTAACAGCTGTATGACTGTGTGCTCTGTTGTTATGGTGCTATGTAACAGCTGTATGGCTGTGTGTTCTGGTGTTATGGTGTTATATAACAGCTGTATGGCTGTGTGTTCTGGTGTTATGGTGTTATGCAACAGCTGTATGGCTGTGTGTTCTGGTGTTATGTAGTGATGTAACAGCTGTATGGCTGTGTGTTCTGGTGTTATGGTGTTATGCAACAGCTGTATGGCTGTGTGTTCTGGTGTTATGTAGTGATGTAACAGCTGTATGGCTGTGTGTTCTGGTGTTATGTATCAGCTGTACATATGGCATGTGTGTTCTGTATAAATATTTTCTGGATCATCTACGAGTGTGTCTCTTGTGCTGTGGCAGGGGCGATTCGTTGGAGGAGGTTGTTGACATTATGTGTTTCAGAGATGATATCCAGGGGCATGTCACTAGAGGAGGTTGTTGACACTAAGTGTTTCAGAGGCGATAGCCAGGGGCATGTCACTAGAGGAGGTTGTTGACATTAAGTGTTTCAGAGGTGATAGCCAGGGGCAAGTCATTAGAGGAGGTTGTTGACATTATGTGTTTCAGAGGTGATAGCCAGGGGCATGTCACTAGAGGAGGTTGTTGACATTAAGTGTTTCAGAGGTGATAGCCAGGGGCATGTCACTAGAGGAGGTTGTTGACATTAAGTGTTTCAGAGGTGATAGCCAGGGGCATGTCACTAGAGGAGGTTGTTGACATTAAGTGTTTGACATACTGTATATGATATATAGTACTGCATCATTCAATACCACATACAGTACTGCGTCATTCAATATGACACATAGTACTGCATCATTCAATACTACATACAGTACTGCATCATTCAATACTACATACAGTACTGCATCGTTCAATACTACATTCAGTACTGCATCATTCAATACTACATACAGTACGGCATCGTTCAATACTACATTCAGTACTGCATCATTCAATACTACATACAGTACTGTATCATTCAATACTACATACAGTACTGAATCATTCAATACTACATACAGTACTGAATCATTCAATACTACATACAGTACTGTATCATTCAACACCACATACAGTACTGTATCATTCGATACTACATTTAGTACTGCATCATTCAATATCACATACAGTACTGCATCACAACATAAAGACAGACCTAAGACAACACCATAGCAAGGCAGCAACACATAACACAGCATGGTAGCAACACAACATGACAATAACATAGTAGCAACACAACATGTTTGGGGACCTTTAACAGAATGTGACTGGCATAACAGGTGTTGTATGTGGAGGATGAAGGCTGCAGTAGGTATCTCAGATAGTGGGGAGGGAGACCTAAGAGGGTTTTATAAATGAGCATCAACCAGTGGGTCTTGCGACGGGTATACGGAGATGACCAGTTTACAGAGAAGTATAGAGTCCAGTGATGTGCCCTATAAGGAGCATTTGTGGCAAATCTGATGACTGAATGGTAAAGAACATCTAGCCGCTCTAGAGCCCCCTGACCTGCCGATCTATAAACGCTGTCTCCGTAATCTAGCATGGGTAGGATGGTCATCTGAATCAGGGTTAGTTTTGCAGCTGGGGTGAAAGAGGAGCGATTACGATAGAGGAAACTGTTGGTATAATTTAATTATTCCAATATGTTTTCATTAATTGAATTCACTTATTCTATTTTATGAGAATTTGTAAGATTCTTATTTGCATAAAATAAACAGTCCAGTCATCAAAAATAGATAATAGTATTTATTCTCGGAGGGCGCTGCCATGTAACCACGAACAACAGTTTATATACAAAATATGACATCACAGGTCATAAAATATTCTTTCTCCCAACAGTTCAAGAGTTCATTCGAGATAACTTCAGAAGGTTTTTCATCGATCACCCTTCAGCAGACAGTTCCAGCTAATTGAAAACCTAAGAAAACACACACTGCCTTTATCTGAACATTCCAGAGCTAAGTTGAGTCGGTTCAACCATAGGTTAATTACCCTTTCTGCTTACTTAAAAAAAAACACTTCCAATCTTCTCCAACCTGGCTGGAATGGTATTGATTTTATTTAATTACCCCCTGTTTCAGGATCCACAATCCCTCACTTATGAATTCATATTGTTAATCAGATATAATAAAACAGAGTATAAGTTTACTTAGTTACAGTTCTATTTATAATGGGGGTATTGTTTAGTCATTTATTCATAAAATTCCTAACAATCCACCCTAAAATGACAAAACAATTCATACCATCAGTAAACACTATATGGAAACTTCAATTATATACTAGAATAAAACAAATCAATACATGTATTTACACACAATCAACTATAATGACTGTTCTAACCTAAATCAGAATCTTACCTCTACTTATCAGGATTTTCTGTTACAATCTTCATTAAAAAAAAACAGTCTATACATTGAAACAAGTAACCATCTAAATTCCCTAAACATCAAATATGGTCTCCTCGTGAGTGAAAGGATCCGGATTCTTCTATCAGGTCCGGAGCCATGTATTTTAGTATTCCACTGGTCACAGCTTAGGATTGGTCCATATATCCCCGTCGATTGTCATCGAATACTCCAGAATCCTAGAAATGAGTACCTTTCTCACAACACCCACACAAAACTAACACATTCACTAACACATTCACACAGGTGAAGGTTGCCCAAAACACAGTAATCATTACATTTTTCCATCTTCCTAACACACTGTCAACCCAATTAGCCAGAGAAGTAACTACCCCTGAGTTCACTGTCAACTCGTGAGCTAGGGTGTTTAAACCAGCCAAGGCATTGGTAACTGATCCATCCGGAGCTGTGTCATCGGTGACCAAACTACCTCCATACACTCCCAACCTTTTCAGCCAGCAAACATATCCAAGACTATTCTATTCTGCCAAGCCATTCATTACATCTCTGGTATAATTGATGAAGCGCTGTGGATTATAATATATATAATTGATCCAATCCACGTTCTCATTGAGAGTGGACCACCAAAAAATACTTGACTCTAATCCTGCCAAGATCTGATTTCTAGCTTTGAACTCATCTGACTCTATCGTACTCTATCGTACTTATTTTCTCCCGTTTGGTCAACTTCATGTCATGGTGTTGAATGAGTGTGAAAGGCATTCCAAAATGTACTAATGCACATATCCCAGTCCATTTATCAGATAAACTCGGCCATAACGTCCTTCTCCCACACAACTACCATACGTCAGCCCTGGGCCTCCTTATCTTCCTGAAACCCCCAGATCTCAACCAACCTGCCAAATCACTCATTGTCGCATCAGAAGTAACATTCTCTGTCCTATTGCAGGTACTGATTTCCCCCACATATTTCCCAGAAGTGCTATACTGAATCAAACAAAAAAAATAAAAAGTCTATCCTTGCCTCTGTGAAAGGAGGAAGCTTAGATTTCAGAGAAACATGTGGATATAAATAGTGCAAATCTATACAACTGTCATTATCTGGCATTCCCGCTTCCTTAAATAGCATTACCATACAGGCCATTTCCCTATGTGTATCAATTCCATCAATTGGAAAGGGAATGGTTATGAACTGAGGTTCTGCTGAGGCGCAGGCCTAACATTCTTCTTTCGCTACTGATCTGCTTCATACTGAATCCATTCTAACCATAGGTTAGAATCCCCATAACCAGTTTCCACCTCAATTACTTCCTTAAGATCTTTCATCTGAACTATCCACACCGGCTCTTGGCTCTGGACAACTTCACGGTCAGTATCTGCTTTGTCAGGGACCCTGCTTATATTCTGGCTGACTATATCTGCTCTAACTTTTTCTACCCGGAATGCACTAGGTTATCAACTGAAACCCTTACTTTCACTACACTCCATCTTCTTCCATACTGGGTATGTAGATTTATGTAGCCCTCTCACATGATGTGGGTTATAACCTGTTTCCATGAACTACACAGGGACTTGCATAGATGTCTTCCATAATGGCTGCTCTTAGTCCTAAACTGCCAAGGAGTCAGAGGCCCCATTTGGTCTACATAGAACTCCACTGAGACATCCTTCCCAATCCCACTCTCACTTCCTGTTTATCCAGATCAAGTGATCTCTTATGCTTGGTTAATACTAAATCCTCATTGTCTAACTATGTGTCTATATTACCCTCTGGCCTTCTCAGGGTTCATGGTGTATCAGGAATATGGCTCCCACGATCAGACAGCTCAGGATGGCAAGTACACCTATGAAGCCCAACCCTTTCCTGGAAAACACATCAGCGGCAAGAAGCCAGACACACTTTCACTTCTATGAACAAACACAGGGATGGAATGACGGGAAAAGGAAATCTTCATTCGAGAGAA
Organism: Oncorhynchus mykiss; assembly: GCF_057628025.1. NCBI lineage: Eukaryota > Metazoa > Chordata > Actinopteri > Salmoniformes > Salmonidae > Oncorhynchus > Oncorhynchus mykiss. Next base: position 46,034,096 of record NC_143045.1, on the reverse strand, counting down.
AACAGGGCTGATAGGACAGGGAGGATTACTTCATTCGAGAGATGGCCCCCGGAATTCTGTTCATTCCAATTCTCCTCTCGAATACTGTGATTGTTCGACAGTGGCACTGTGTCTTACCCTCCCGCAGTGTGTGATATGAATCCAGGTAGCTCTTTCAGCTAGCTGTCACCAGGAGTCCTTGGTATGGCCCCTCCCAACAGGCTGCTTCCCATCTATTCTTCTCAGGGACTGGATTGAGTGACTTCACCTGTAATTCACCTGTAGAGCATAACATCTTGGACATACAGGTTTGGTTAACAAACAGTTTCTCATTTGTTCTATCTGATTATACCTTTAACGTCTATGTCTGCTTGTTAGCTACATTTTTTAAATTAGTTTATTATCCAATAGGCCACGTCCTTTCCTAGAACACAATTTACCCATCCACCCTTTGATACCTGGCTCTGCCCAGGTAACAACCTTGCCTACTCTAAACAATGACTTCGGTAAGATTAGTAAATTATCCTTATGTCTGACATCATCATGTAGGAGCGCCCCTTTCATTCTCCACATGTCCAATTCTCCCTTGGGCGTCCATTCATATCAATCCTGTATCAATTCTCTGTCAAGTGTCTTATCTGCTTTAACAAGTATCTGTGCTACTTATATATGTTCTTATATATATATATATATATTTATCGGTTTAAACAGTAACCCTTTTCTCTCCTATCTTTCAAATATCACTAAGTGTCTCACTGTTTGACTTAAAAAAAAAAACATGTCTATGAGTGGCAATCTCTAAAGGTCTTAATATCCTTAATCAATCTATCTTGATCCTAACAATAATCCTAAATCATCACAGATGTCATATATCCCTGTAACTTCTTGATACTACCCATCCTGCATGCGGGAGCTTAACGTAGCCTCAAACGAATTAGCAGAACGCAGCGGACATAAATCTTCCTAGAAAATTTTCCTATTCATGAAAATCACAAATGAAATACATTGAGACACAGCTTAGCCTTTTGTTAATCACACTGTCGTCTCAGATCTTTAAAATATGCGTTACAGCCAACGCTAGACAAGCATTTGTGTAAGTTTATCATGGCATAATGCTATGGCTAGGCTCTGCTGGCAGCAGGCAACATTTTCACCAAAATAAGAAAAGCAATCAAATTAAATAATTTACCTTTGAAGAACTTCGGATGTTTTCACTCAGGAGACTCCCAGTTAGATAGCAAATGTTCCTTTTTTCCAAAAAGTTTATTTTTGTAGGCGTAATTGCTCCCGTTTGTTCGTCAGGTTTGACTGAGAAATCGACCGGAAAATGCTGTCACTACAACGCCAAACTTTTTTCCAAATTAGCTCCATAATATCGACAGAAACATGGCAAACGTTGTTTAGAATCAATCCTCAAGGTGTTTTTCACATAACAATTCAATAATATATCCGTCGGGGCAATTGGTTTCTCAGAAGAAGCGATTGGAAAAATGGCTACTTGTGTACTTTACGCAAGATTTTCTGCGGGAGCCATCTTGTCGTGACAAAATATCCTGTTTAAAACGTGAACGTTTTTTATCCAAAAATGACAATACTGCCCCCTAGTTATAAAAGGTTCAATTTAACACTATTTAAAAAAACTCCTAATAGTGAAACAAAGCCTAAACAAATGCTAACCATATCAAATCCTTCATACACTAATAAGCTCTTTCCTTCAGGGGTCCACAGTATATTATCTGACATTAACATGAGTTATCCTTAAAATCAGTTAATTTAATATATTTTGCATAGTGTGGAATACCTTATCTACAGTCATTTATCACCCCTAAGAACTGAAACTTATTTATTTTTCATTAATAATTCTAATGGTTAAAAAATCACTATTTTTCTATGTAATTTCCTGCCCTATTGGCTTAAAATATCTCCTGTCCAAATTTAATGATGAATATAATTTTTTCTGTTGTAATACCAAATCAATAATAGCCAATTCAAAAACTTCATAGCTAATGTTTTAAAACAGAATCCTGAACCACTTTCTCATCTGTAGTTCAAACTATGATTATGTCCCAGAGCTATACACTCTATTATAAGTAATTTACCTTAAAACTAGTATTCCAAATGACCACAAATTCATTATCCAAATGGCCCTCCACTGAGGCTCCCCAAGAGCCAAATGGCCCTCCCCAAGAGATAGCAATGATAAGGTCAAAGGTCATACCACCCTTTTATAGTCATGTTCCATACCACGTTAGACATATTAAAGAACCCTTTATCCATAAAATAAAAAAATCACTTGTGAAATTAAAACTCCGAAAATAAAAACTCATACAATTCCATATGTGAGCGAGCCCCTTTAAAATACCTTTGCACTAAAACAAATAGTTCTAACAAATGTTTTATGTGTAAATGTATATTTGCAAACCTTAATGAAAAAACAAAAAACTTCCAGGCCCTTTTCAATTTGGTCGTTTATGGCCTCAAACTCATCCACTCTCCCCAAGATTATAGTACCAGGAAACAATAAAACTCCCATTCTCCCAGAAAAAACACAAACGTTCAGTTTATATCTTATAAACAGAGTATAAGTTTACTTAGTTACAGTTCTATTTATAATGGGGATATTGTTTAGTCATTTATTCATAAAATTCCATTTCTAGATTCAACTTTAGCCTGCAGCTTTGATATGTGCTGAGCGAAGGACAGTGTACCGTCTAGCCATACTCCCAAGTACTTGTATGAGGTGACTACCTCAAGCTCTAAATCCTCAGAGGTAGTAATCACACCGGTGGGGAGAGGGGCATTCTTCTTACCAAACCACATGACCTATGTTTTGGAGGTGTTCAGAACAAGGTTACATGTAGAGAAAGCTTGTTGGACTCTAAGAAAGCTTTGTTGTAGACCATTTAACTCAAACTTCGGGGAGGGGCCAGCTGAGTATAACACTATGTCATCAGCATATAAATGGATGAGAGAGCTTCCTACTGCCTGAGCTATGTTGTTGATGTAAATTGAGAAGAGCATGGGGCCTAGGATCGAGCCTTGGGGTACTCCCTTGGTGACAGGCAGTGGCAGAGACAGCAGATTTTCTGACTTTATACACCTCACTATTTGAGAGAGGTAGTTAGCAAACCATCCCAATGACCTCTCAGAGACACCATTCTTAATAAAGTGCCTTCTAAGCAATGGGAACCTCCCCAGAAAAAAGAGACAGGTTAAAAAGGTCAGAGATAGGCTTGGCGATGATAGGGGCAGCAACATTAAAGAAGAAACGGTCTTAACCATCTGACCCAGATGACCCAAATTCAAAACAACAAAAATCTCCTAATTAAAATTCCTCAAGCATACAAGTATTTTACATCATTATAAAGATCAAATTTTTGTTAATCCATCCACAGTGTCTGATTTCAAAAAGGCTTTACAGCGAAAGCACCACAAACGATTATGTTAGGTCACCACCACCACCACCACCACCACAGAAAAACACAGCCAGGCGCGTTACGTTCAGTAGTTCAAAAACATGTGGTGATATTGCAGAGAGCCACATCAATTTACAGAAATACTCATAATAAACATTGATAAAGATACGACTAACATACATGGAACTTTAGATAAACTTCTCCTTAATGCAACCGCTGTGTCAGATTAAAAAAAAATATAATAATAATCTGAGTACAGCCTTTAGATAACAAAGCAGCCAAAAAGATACCCGCCATATTGAGTAGTCAACATTACTCAGAAATAGCATTTTAAATATTCACTTACCTTTGATGATCTTCATCAGAATGCACTCCCAGGAATCCCAGTTCCACCATAAATGTTTTGGTTTGTTCGATAATGTCCGTCAGTTATGTCCAAATATTTTGTTAGAGCATTTGGTAAACAAATCCAAAAGCGCATTCAGGTCGCACCGAACGTCGGACAAAAAGTTCAAAAGGTTCCGTTACAGCCAGTAGAAACATGCCAACCTAAGTATGGAATCAATCTTTAGGATGTTTTTAACATAAAACGTCATTAATGTTCCAACCGGACAATTCCTTTGTCTGTACAAATGAAGTGGAACGTAGCTACCTTTCACGTGAGCACGCCACACCGAGGCTGTGGCACTCTGCCAGACCACTCACTCAAAGAGCCCTTATGAGCCCGTCCTTTAGAGTAGAATCCTCAAAACAGGTTCTAAATACTGTTCACATCTAGTGGAAGCCTTGGGAAGTGAAACATAACTAATATCACCCTGCATTTTCAATGGGGGCTGAGTTGAAAAACTGCAAACCTCAGATTTCCCACTTCCTGGTTGGATTTTTCTCAGGTTTTTGCCTGCCATATGAGTTCTGTTATACTCACAGACATCATTCAAACAGTTTTAGAAACTTCAGAGTATTTTCTATCCAATACTAATAGTAAAATGCATATATTAGCATCTGGGACTGAGTAGGAGGCAGTTCACTCTGGGCACGCTATTCATCCATGTCATGTCATGTCCTGACTTTAGTTCCTTTTTTATGTCTCTGTTTTAGTTTGGTCAGGGTGTGAGTTGGGGTGGGCATTCTATGTTTTGCAGTCTAGGTTTTGTATTTCTATGTCTTTGGCCTGGTATGGTTCCCAATCAGAAGCAGCTGGCAATCGTTGTCTCTGATTGAGAACCATACTTAGGTAGCCTGTTCCCACCTGTGTTTGTGGGTAGTTGTTTTCTGTCTTTGTGTGAACTGTTTCATTTGTTCCGCTTTGTGTTTTTTGTTCTAGTGTTCAATTTCTTTATTAAATATACCATGAACATGTACCACGCTGCACCTTGGTCCTTTTCACCTTCTTCCACACCACAGCCCGGTGCGCTACATCGCAGCTCCTCGTATCGGCCGGGCTAGAGTGGGCATCAAGCCAGGTGCTATGAAGCCGGCTTAGCGCATCTGGTCTCCAGTGCGTCTCCTCGGCCCGGAGTATATGGCACCAGCCCTACGCACGGTGTCCCCGGTTCGCCAGCACAGCCCAGTGCGGTCTGTTCCACCCCGCCGCACTGGTCGGGCTACGGGGAGTATCCAGCCAGGACAGGTTGTGCAGGCTCGGTGCTCGAGACCTCCAGTGCGCCTCCATGGCCCGGTCCATCCGGTGCCTCCTCCACGCACCAGGCCTCCAGTGGCAGCCCCACGCACTAGGCTGTCTCTCCATCTCCTCCCTCTATGTAATCCCACCTGTCCAGCACTTCCAGAGTCTCCCTCCTGTCCAGCGCTTCTAGAGCCTCCCTCCTGTCCAGTGCTTCCAGAGCCTCCCTCCTGTCCGGAGCTTCCAGAGCCACCCGTCAGTCAGGAGCTGCCAGAGCCGCCCGTCAGTCAGGAGCTGCCAGAGCCGCCCGTCAGTCGGGAGCTGCCAGAGCCGCCGGTCAGTCGGGAGCTGCCAGAGCCGCCCGTCAGTCAGGAGCTGCCAGAGCCGCCCGTCCCTCCGGCACTGCCAGAGTCGCCCTTCACTCCAGCACTGCCAGAGTCGCCCTTCACTCCGGCACTGCCAGAGTCGCCCTTCACTCTGGCACTGCCAGAGTCGCCCTTCACTCCGGCGCTGCCAGCGTCTCCTGTCTATTCGGGGCCCGCTGAAAGGGTCCCCAGTCCGGAGTCGGCGGCGAGGGTCGCTGCTCCAAAGGCGCCACCTAAGTGGGCCAAGACTAAGGTGGAGTGGGGTCCACGTCCCGCGCCAGAGCCGCCACCATGGACAGGTGCCCACACAGACCCTCCCCTATGGGATTGGGTTTAGGTTTTGCGGCCGGAGTCCGTAACCTTTGGGGGGGGTACTGTCACGTCCTGGCCTTTTTAATGTCTCTGTTTTAGTTTGGTCAGGGCGTGAGTTTTTACTTGAATTTTGTATCTGGTCTGTCCTTGCAAGTCCAAACTCAGCATTCAGTCCCAATAAAATAAAATATATCATTGTGATGTAATTTATTTTTCTTATTTTTCTTCTTGGCTTTCAAAATATCCTCAGACCAAACACTACTCGCTCAGTTCCAGGTTGGATGTTGTCCTCAGGTCTCTGCTGTTTGTTTTCTAGAGCACCCTCCATACAGCTCGGAGAAAAAAAAGATTACATTTAGTCTGATTAAATTTAGTCAAAATTAGATCTGGAGCGAAGGCCATGCTGTGGAGGGTAGCATCCTGCATATTTACCTGCCGAAAAATCTAAGTTCATCTAACTCCAAATCTTTCATTTTGTGAAAAACATTTTGAAAAATGTGAGAGCTCACATGCAAGTGCGTGTCTGTCTCTCTCTCTCTGCATTCAATATGACAAACTGTACAGCACTGTATCATTCAATATGACATACAGTACTGTATCATTGAATATGACATACATATATCATTCAATGTTTCTAGTGTTTTGCTCCATGGGTAAAGGACACTATTTCCATCCCGGGTAGTTTGGACTTGATATGTTCTCTGAGATGTCCAAAGGTTTTAGAAAGTATTTCCATATGAAAATACATCATTACCTGCATTATTTTTTACCTTTATTTTACTAGGCAAGTCAGTTAAGAACAAATTCTTAATTTCAATGATGGCCTAGGAGCAGTGGGTTAACCCTGTTCAGGGGCAGAATGACAGATTTGTACCTTGTCAGCTTGGGGATTTGAACTTGCAACCTTCCGATTACTAGCCCAACACTCTAACCACTAGGCTACCCTGCCGCCCCAGTTTATGAACACCAAAGGGAACATATCCCCTTTCTAAACTATTTTTAATGAAGGTGAATAAGTTAATGGTACAGGACATGACATGTGGTATAAACAGATGACTTTGTATCACAAACTGTCAACAGTTATTCCAAAGGCAAAGAATATAATCATAAATTGTGTTTTCCTTTTGTAGTTTCCTGAACGTCTATTGGGAAAAAAATACTTTACAGTAAAAAACATTTATCTTGTTAGGTGTATTGAAAGTTCTCCTCTTTTTATACGATTTAAATAAATGTGCCCTATGCTGCGTCTGAGGCTTTTTTTGAGATTTCACCCACCCCCCCAAAAAACTGTTCTTTTGCAATTTCTCTGGAGAGCAGAGCAGACAGAGTATATTGTATATCGTTCCCAATATGCTGATGTGCTGCAATTGCTTTCCTTGTTACAAATTCCCTGGGATATTAATATGAACACCCCATTCTGGAATCCATTTACTGTCTGGCTGGTTTAAAATCATCTGAGTTGAAATAAATGTGTTCCCTCCACATTCAGGTAATACTCATTAAAATAGTATTAATGAAAACAGCTCCAATTCATGTTCCTTCTTTACAAAAACCATCCTCAAACCCTGTCAGAATTGTGCCCTGACATTTCCCCATTTCCTATGACTGAAGGTCCCGCTCGACCAGTCCTGAATTAGAACACATATCCATTGTCTGAGTGAATATGATATGGTGGCTGCATGATCTTCCTCTACAGTAGTGTCTATTCATGGAAGCCAAGGGAAGGAAGCCAGGCTTTCCCCAAAAACAATTTATCTTTAGTCTCTGTGTTTCATAATGTTCCTTCCATTCACAAGAGGCTGAATGTATCACACCAGAGAAAGCATCAGAGAGAGAGCGAAACAGCGCCCCTCTGTCTCTCTATGTGTAGCCCATCTATATGATTCTGTCTGGTCAAAAAGACAATGACATTGTAGCATTGAATGCAAGGGAAGCCAGTGAGCATTTAGCCAATCAGCGCTGAGTTAAACTGAGTGAATTCAAATGTGAGTGGTCCTGGTGCATCAAAATAAAGTGTAATGTTGTGTCGTTATCCTCCGGTGGCTAGCTAGAACAAATTGGCCCTAGGACAACATAAACTAAAAGCATGTACTGAATGACAGAGTCGTAGATTGTTTTGGCAACATGAAAGAGAAGGGAATGGCAACACACACACACACAAATCAGTACCATCACCATGGCCAGCTACATCATACTAAGCTTACATTGATTGGACAACATTTTTTGGGGTATATTTTTGGGCGCTGTGCAACATGTTATTTGATGATGTTTAAAGTTCAAATGGTGCTGGACTAGTGGAGGCAGCTCCTGTTGTTGACATGGTGCTGGGCTAGTGGAGGCAGCTCCTGTTGTTGACATGGTGCTGGGCTAGTGGAGGCAGCTCCTGTTGTTGACATGGTGCTGGACTAGTGGAGGCAGCTCCTGTTGTTGACATGGTGCTGGAAAAGTGGAGGCAGCTCCTGTTGTTGACATGGTGCTGGAAGAGTAGAGGCAGCTCCTGTTGTTGAAATGGTGCTGGAATAGTGGAAGCAGCTCCTGTTGTTGAAATGGTGCTGGAATAGTGGAGGCAGCTCCTGTTGTTGACATGGTGCTGGACTAGTGGAGGCAGCTCCTGTTGTTGACATGGTGCTGGAATAGTGGAGGCAGCTCCTGTTGTTGACATGGTGCTGGAATAGTGGAGGCAGCTCCTGTTGTTGACATGGTGCTGGACTAGTGGAGGCAGCTCCTGTTGTTGACATGGTGCTGGAATAGTGAAGGCAGCTCCTGTTGTTGACATGGTGCTGGAATAGTGGAGGCAGCTCCTGTTGTTGACATGGTGCTGGAGTAGTAGAGGCAGCTCCTGTTGTTGACATGGTGCTGGAATAGTGGAGGCAGCTCCTGTTGTTGACATGGTGCAGGAATAGTGGAGGCAGCTCCTGTTGTTGACATGGTGCTGGAATAGTGGAGGCAGCTCCTGTTGTTGAAATGGTGCTGGAATAGTGGAGGCAGCTCCTGTTGTTGAAATGGTGCTGGAATAGTGGAGGCAGCTCCTGTTGTTGACATGGTGCTGGAATAGTGGAGGCAGCTCCTGTTGTTGACATGGTGCTGGAATAGTGAAGGCAGCTCCTGTTGTTGACATGGTGCTGGACTAGTGGAGGCAGCTCCTGTTGTTCAAATGGTGCTGGAATAGTAGAGGCAGCTCCTGTTGTTGACATGGTGTTGGAATAGTGAAGGCAGCTCCTGTTGTTGACATGGTGCTGGAATAGTGGAGGCAGCTCCTGTTGTTGACATGGTGCTGGACTAGTGGAGGCAGCTCCTGTTGTTCAAATGGTGCTGGAATAGTAGAGGCAGCTCCTGTTTTCTGTGCAACTTTCAGTAACTCTCCATGTTTTTTTATTTATTTTTTATTTCACCTTTATCTAACCAGGTAGGCTAGTTGAGAACAAGTTCTCATTTACAACTGCGACCTGGCCAAGATAAAGCAAAGCAGTGCGACACAAACAACATCACAGAGTTACACATGGAATAAACAAATGTACAATCAATAACACATTATAAAAGTCTATATACAGTGTGTGCAAATGGCGTGAGGTGGTAAGGCAATAAATAGGCCACAGTAGCGAAGTAATTACAATTTAGCAAATTATCACTGTAGTGATAGATGTGCAGATGATGATGTGCAAGTAGAAATACTGGTGTGCAAAAGAGCAAGAAAGTAAATAAAAACAATATGGGGATGAGGTAGGTAGTTGGATGGGCTATTTACAAATGGACTATGTACAGCTGCAGCGATCAGTAAGCTGCTCAGATAGCTGATGCTTAAAGTTAGTGAGGGAGAAATAAGTCTCCAACTTCAGCGATTTTTGCAATTCGTTCCAGTCATTGGCAGCAGAGAACTGGAAGGAAAGGCGACCAAAGTAAGTGTTGGCTTTGGGGATGATCAGTGAGATACACCTGCAGGAGTACATGATACAGCTGGGTGTTGTTTTGGTGAGCTGAGATAAGGTGGAGCTTTACCTAGGACAGACTTATAGATGACCTGGAGACAGTGGGTCTGGCGACGAATATGTAGCGAGGGCCAGCCGACTAGAGCACACAGGTCACAGTGGTATGTGGTATATGGGGCTTTGGTGACTAAATGGATGGCACTGTGATAGACTACATCCAATTTGCTGAGTAGAGTGTTGGAGGCTATTTTGTAAATGACATCGAAGTCGAGGATCGGTAGGATAGTCAGTTTTACGACGGTATGTTTGGCAGCATGAGTGAAGGAGGCTTTGTTGCGATATAGGAAGCTGATTCTAGATTTAATTTGGATTGGAGATGTTTAATAGTCAGACACCTAGGTATTTGTAGTTGCCCACATATTCTAAGTCAGAACCGTCCAGAGTAGTGATGCTAGTCGGGCGGGAGGGTGCGGGCAGTGATCGTTTGAAAAGTATGCAATTAGATTTACTAGCATTTAAAAGCAGTTGAAGGCCAGGGATGGAGTGTTGTATGGCATTGAAGCTCATTTGGAGGTTTGTTATCACAGTGTCCAAAGAAGGGCCAGATGTATACAGAATGGTGTCGTCTGCGTAGAGGTGGATCAGGGAATCACCCGTAGCAAGAGCAACATTGTTGATATATACAGAGAAAAGAGTCGGCCTGAGAATTAAACCCTGTGTTACCCCCGTAGAGACCAGAGGTCCGGACAACAGGCCCTCCGACTTGACACACTGAACTCTATCAGAGAAGTAGTTGGTGAACCAGGCGAGGCAGTCAATAGAGAAACCAAGGCTGCTGAGTCTGCCGATAAGAATACGGTGATTGACAGAGTCGAAAGCCTTTGCCAGGTCAATGAAGATGGCTGCACAGTACTGTCTTTTATCGATGGTGGGTATGATATCGTTTAGTACCTTGAGCGTGGCTGAGGTGCACCTGTGACCAGCTCGGAAATCGGATTGCACAGCAGAGAAGATACGGTGGGATTCTTTGTGCAGTCCGCCACAGGATGTTTTTGTGCTGGTCGAGGGCAGTCAGGTCTGGAGTGAACGGAGGACTATATCTGTTCTTAGTTCTACATTTTTTGGAGCATGCTTATTTAAGATGGTGAGGAAATTACTTTTAAAGAACGACCAGGCATCATTTACTGACGGGATGAGGTCAATATCCTTTCAGGATAGCATGGCCAGGTCGACTAGAAAGGCCTGCTTGCAGTAGTGTTTTAGGGAGCCTTTTATTGAGCATAGACCTAGAAAGCATGACAGAACTTTGAAGGCTATCTCTGCAGTAGATTGCAACTCCTCCCCCTTTGGCAGTACTATCTTGACAGAAAATGTTGTCGTTGGGGATGGAAATCGCAGAATTTCTCTCCTCTGATATCCTCTCCTGTCCTCTCCTCTCCTCTCCTGTCCTCTCCTCTTCTCTCCTCTCCTGTCCTCTCTCCTCTACACTCCTGTCCCCTCCTCTCCTCTCCTCACATTGCATCCCTCCCCCCTCTCCTCTCCTCTCCTCTCCTGTCCTCTCGTCTCCTGTCCTCTCCTCTGATCCTCTCTTGTCCTGTCCTCTCGTCCTCTCCGGTCCTCTCCTCACATCCCTCCTCTCCTATTTTTTCCACCTCCCCTTTTGTCAGGAAAGGGGCTTCTTCTTATTGGTGGATTCTGAATCACCCCAAGCTCTATCTCCTTGGTCAAGGACAGGAAAAGGCTGTCAGAGAGGAAGTTAAGTTCTGTTGCCTGAGACAATGAAGTTCTAAGTGCTAAGTCTAGCTAGACAACATCATAACAGAATAGCAGAGTGTTGCTGACATGAGCAGGGCAGGAGCTATCTATTAAGACAAACAGCAGCGCAGCAGAAATTAAAGTTGTGACAGGAGTGTTCTGCAGGAGCTGGAACGCTCTTTCTCTGTGCCCTTCAGAATACTGCATAATAATACTGCACAAAAATAATGAATAATAATACTGCACAATAATAATTAGTAATAATAGTACTGCATAATAATGAATAATAATAATAATAATACTGAATTATAATACTGCATAATAATAATACAGAATTATAATACTGCATAATAATACCAAATTATAATACTGCATAATAATAATAATGAATAATAATGATGCATAATTAATAATAATGATGCATAATAATAATGAATAATAATGATGCATAATAATAATAATACTTGTTACGAATCCCTTTTGGCCCGACAGTCTAGGGGGGGATGGTAATGAGACCCGTAACATAACTCATGCAAATAATAGTGACAAAGTGAGAACGAAATAACTACGACAACTGAAATCTACCGTCAAACTCAAGGTTTATTTGTGAACACACGGTAATGGGGGGAGCAGGAAAAGGGGCTGAGCTGGACCCAAGGAAAGAAACAATACATATTCAAAAACACCCCTAAGCTAGACTAGCTTACTTTAACAACAGCTAACTAACCAAAAATACAGTGGGTGGTCCGCCCAGTTCTAACTAGTTTATTTAACAGTTTACCTACGGGTAGTGTATGCCCATGGGCGACTTGTCTTGTTTCCCCCTTTTCCCACCAGAAAACAAACAAACACCATAACCAAAACAATGATCACAGGGGATGACAAAGGTGCTCAAACAAAAGAGAGGTTAATACACAAAGAGAGAGTCAAACACAGAGACCTACAGACATGGCATTTACAGAGAGATTGAGCTCTAGAGCAAACAACTGATGGGGTTTTTAAACCAAGGGAAAGGAACTGTGATAGGGTAGGGAACAGCAGGAGGTGTGTCTTCTGATTGATGATTGGATTGGTGACTGATTGGGGAGTGATGATTTTCACCTGTGAGGGGAGAAGGAGAGAAAAGAACACAGGATACACACACACAGGATACCTGTATCCGTAACACTCCCACCCTTAAAAGAGCAACCCTAGGGGTTGCGACCACAGTATTACAATAAATACTCACAAGAACAACAACAAAGTCAACCTTACAAAACATACAACAATCATTACACACGAGACAAAGCATCCGCAAACACATTATCAGAACCCTTTTTGTGGCGGATCTCCAAATTATAATTCTGTACAATCAGCGCCCAACGCATAAGGCGCTGGTTCTGGTTGTACATTCGGTGGAGAAAAACTAAGGGGTTATGGTCAGTATATACAATCACTGGTAGGGCACTGTAACCAATGTATACTTCAAAGTATTGCAGAGCCAACAACAAAGCAAGAACTTCTTGTTCTATTGTCGCATAGTTTGTTTGACATTTATTAAATTTACGGGAAAAATAACAAACGGGATGATCCACTCCACTCTTGTCCTGCTGCAGTAGAACAGCACCAGCACCTCTGGCACTAGCATCTACCTCAAGTTTGAATGGTTGTTCAAAATCCGGAGCAGCAAGTACAGGTGTACTACATAAGAGTGCTTTCGCAGATTCAAAAGCTCTCTTACAATCAGGGGACCACACAAATGATCTAGCCGGACTAAGCAAATCGGTCAATGGAGCAACTACCGCAGATACTTTTTTACAGAAGCTACGGTAGTAGCCAACCATCCCTAAAAAGCGGCGTAGCTCTCGTCTGGTGGTAGGTGCTGGGAATGCAGTTATAGCCAAGACCTTGGCATCAACAGGGCGCACCTGTCCATGGCCAACCTCTTTACCGAGATAGGTAACAGTAGTCTTCCCAAACTCGCACTTTGCCAAGTTCAGGGTTAGAGAAGCAGCTGCCAACCGTTCACATACTACCCTTAGAGAGTCAACATGATCTGACCACTCAGACGAATAAATCACTAGGTCATCAAGGTGTGCACTACAATTAGGAACGCCAGTTAATACGGAGTTAACCAGTCGTTGGAAAGTGGCTGGTGCATTTCGCATCCCAAAAGCCATGACTGAGTACTGTAGGAAGTTGTCTGGGGTCACAAAGGCAGAAATCTCAGAAGCACGTGAAGTTAACGGAACCTGCCAGTAACCTTTTAAGAGGTCCAACTTAGTTACATACTTAGCAGCACCAATAGTGTCGATACAGTCGTCCAGTCTGGGTAACGGGAATGAATCTGACATTGTGACAGAATTTACCTTTCGATAATCTGTACATAACCTGGACGTACCATCAGGTTTAGGAACCAGAATGCAAGGAGAACTCCAAGGGCTTGAACTAGGCTTAGCCAGGTCATTCTCCAACAAATATTTCACCTCATCCCTCATTATCTTCCTCTTGGAAGCGTTGATACGATATGGGTGTTGCTTGATAGGTGTAGCATTTCCAACATTAATGTCATGTTCCAACACGTTTGTGCGAGTAGGAACGTCATTAAAGAGACATGGAAAACTGTGTAGTAGCCTCACAATATCGTCGGCCTGTCCGTCCGTTAAATGAACCAGACCGGATTGGATAGACAGCAGCATTTCTGAGTTGGGCAATCTAACACACTGCTGCTGAGTATTGCGCAACTCCAATCCATCAACCTCATCAATATGACAGTCCACTATGATAGCAGTAGTAGCAGAGACAGCAGTACCTTCCTCTGTTTTTGAACTCTCTAACTGTGTGATGGGTCGGGTGTGGTAAGCTTTCAACATGTTAATGTGACACACACGAGATTGCCGTTGTCTATCAGGAGTTTGAAGCACATAGTCAGTTTCACTTATTTTCTTTTCAATTAAATAAGGACCAGAGAAACGAGCTGACAGTGAAGATCCTGGAACAGGTAATAACACCAGTACTTGGTCACCTGGCTGTAGTGGACGAGAAACAGCCTCTTTATCATAGTGTCTTTTCATGCTCCTCTGTGAGGAAGACAGAGCTTCCTTTGCGAGAGCACAAGCTTGGTGTAGGCACTCACGAAAGCGACTAACATAGTCCAACACATTCTCATCGCTGGTACACAACTCTTGGGACAAGAACTGTTCTTTAAGGACTTTCATTGGTCCTCTCACTGTGTGACCAAACACTAGTTCAGCCGGGCTGATACCTAGGGACTCCTGCACAGTTTCACGAGCAGCAAACAAAACTAGAGGAACTCCCTCATCCCAATCTTTCTCAGATTCCAAACAATATTTACGTAGCATAGACTTCAGGGTCTGATGCCATCTTTCAAGCGCACCCTGAGACTCTGGGTGATAGGCGCTTGACACACGGTGCGTAATTGATAAGGACTTTAACACCTGCTGGAAGAGCTTGGATAGGAAATTGGTACCTTGATCGCTTTGTACCACCTTAGGTAACCTGAATGTCGTGAAGAATTTTATTAAGGCTTTACTCACTACCGGGGCTGTGATCCTTCGCAGAGGAATAGCCTCGGGGTATCTTGTAGCCAAACACATAATCGTTAACAAAAACTGGTTACCCGATTTTGTCTTCGGTAACGGTCCGACACAATCAACCACCACATGCTCGAATGGTTCACCTATGACAGGTATGGGACAAAGAGGAGCGGGAGGAATAACCTGATTTGGTTTTCCTGTTATCTGACAGGTGTGGCATGTCCGACAGAACTGAGCCACATCTTGTTTTAAACCCGGCCAAAAGAAATGTCGAAGTATCCGATCATAAGTCTTTGTAATTCCTAAATGACCAGACCACTGGTGATCATGAGCAAGGGATAATACATTTTGTTGAAAGGCTGTAGGAATCACTATTTGGTAAACAGCATTCCAATCTCCACACGCGTCAACATGGGATTTCCATTTACGCATGAGGAGATTACCATCAATGAAGTAAGCCACGTTCTTCTTCTTCACATCTTCCAATGAGACAACACTAGAAAAGCATTTAGCAAGTTTGTTGTCAACCTTTTGGTTAGCAATCAGCTGCTCATGAGTGACTGGTAACTGTATTGCATCAGCAATAAGTTCAACGTTCTTTGATTCTTTCCTGGGCTGTTTGTCAGAGGTGATCAGCTTCTCAGAGGTATCACACAATCCATCCTCTTGATCATCCTCTGAACAGAACAGTGTTCGACAAATCTATCACGTCACCCTCTTGTCGTGCCTGAGCACGAGTGACAGCACAAGCGGGGAACACATGTGGATAACTCTGTGCCACTCAGAGAGTGGTCACTTTTATCCAATACTCCCAATACGGGTACTACCTTTCCTCCGGCAATATCGTTACCCATTATAAAGGTCACACCTTTCACTGGCAACATAGGACGTACCCCCACTCTGAATATTCCACTGATTAACTCAGTGTACTTTCACAAAGTGCAATGGCACTGGGACAAAACCCATTTCAATACCCTGCACTAACACACTGGAACCACAGTATGTATCGTCAGATAAGGGCAACACAGACAATATAAACGACTGCGCCGCACCAGTATCTCTAAGGATTTTAACTGGACGCTGAGACGCACCAGTATCTCTAAGGATTTTAACTGGACGCTGAGACGCTTCGTCATTCGCTAGGGACACAACCCCCTCGAAAATGAATGGTTCATAACTGCGGTCGGGGACTGAGACTTTCAAACTACAGTTACCCTGAGGCACCTGTTTTGTTGCAGACCTCACAACCGTACGAATTAGAGCAACACCTGTTGGCGGCTTGGCAGGAAGAGGCATCCCTTGTTTGTGTTTAAGCATGAAGCAATCATTAATCATATGTCCCACTTTATGACAGTAGGAACAGGGACGCTTATTCTTCTGGCGTGCTTGATATACTACTGCTGGCCGACTAGGGCTAAAGGTAGGAAACTCAGTGGCTCTACTCTCAGTATGAGCCGAAAATACACTCTTGTGCGTCAACACAAACTCGTCTGCCAACACAGACGCTTCTGCCAGGGAGGATACTTTCTGTTCGTTTAGGTAAACTACAATGCGTTCGGGTAAGCAATTTTTAAACTCTTCCAACAAGATTAACTCCCGGAGAGAGTTGAAATCAGTTACCTTATTAGCAGCATGCCATTTATCAAACAGATTTCCTTTGTCTCTAGCAAATTCCACATAAGTCTTACTAGAAGACTTTCTATGAGACCTAAATCTCTGTCGGTATGCATCAGGCACAAGCTCATAGGCACGAAGAACAGTAGCTTTGACCACTTCATAATTCAAACTGTCCTCCAGAGGTAGTGCTGACCAAACCTCTTGGGCTTTACCAGTTAATTTACACTGAAGCAATAGGCATTATACCTCTTCAGGCCATTTCAATGCAACAGCTATACACTCAAATACACAAAAATAGGAGTCAACCACCGACTCTCTGAACAAAGGTACTAAGGCAATCTGCCTACTAATGTCAAACGTGTTTGAGGACACAGCAGGTGAGGACGACTCACTAACAGTGACAGCAGGACCGGAGGATAGCCTCGCTGTCTCTGCCTCCAGTTCCAACTGGCGCATTTTAAACGTCATCTGCCGTTGTTCTCTTTCTTTTTCTGCCTCAATTTTACACATCTCCAACTGGAGAGTCTCTCGCCTAATTTGGGCTCTCTCTTCTGCCTCCAGTTGGAACTGTGCTAAACGGACATCCCTCCTGGCATCACCGTTTGACAGTGGGGAGAGTGGATCAAAACGGGACAATGTGGCTGAGCTGGACCCAAGGAAAGAAACAATAAGTATTCAAAAACACCCCTAAGCTAGACTAGCCTACTTTAACAACAGCTAACTAACTAACCAAAAATACAGTGGGTGGTCCGCCCAGTTCTAACTAGTTTATTTAACAAAGTTTACCTACGGGTAGTGTATGCCCATGGGCGACTTGTCTTGTTTCCCCCTTTTCCCACCAGCAACAAACAAACACCATAACCAAAACAATGATCACAGGGGATGACAAACTGCTATGGAGGTGCTCAAACAAAAGAGAGGTTAATACACAAAGAGAGAGTGAAACACAGAGACCTACAGACATGGCATTTACAGAGAGATTGAGCTCTAGAGCAAACAACTGATGGGGTTTTTAAACCAAGGGAAAGGAACTGTGATAGGGTAGGAAACAGGAGGAGGTGTGTCTTCTGATTGATGATTGGATTGGTGACTGATTGGGGAGTGATGATTTTCACCTGTGAGGGGAGAAGGAGAGAACAGAACACAGGATACACACACACACACACACAGGATACCTGTATTAGATGTTCGATAAGATTCATTCGGTTCCCCATTAGTCGACACCAATGTCTTACTAGTCTTACTGGGGTCCAACAGATAACGAAGAAGACATTACAGACAAAACACCTTAAATGAACATACATTTAAAAACACACAACATTTACATACATGTAGTGTGTGTGTGCATCTATCAGTTACACATACATATCAGTACACACAACAGGTATGTCACATGGGGGAGAGGCGTTGTGCCGAGAGGTGTTGCTTTATTTGTTTTTTGAAAGCAGGTTTGATGTTCACTTGCCCTGTATGAGATGGAAGGGAGTTCCATGCACTCATGGCTCTGTGTAATATTGTACATTTCTTTGAATTTGGTCTGGACCTCGTGACTGTGATAATACCCCTGGTGGTATGTCTGTGGGGGTAAGTGTGTGTGTCAGAGCTGTGTGTAAGTTGACTATGCAAACAATTTGGAATTTCCAATACATTAATGTGTCTTATAAAAACAATAAGTGACGCAGTCCGTCTTTTCTCAACTCTTAGTACTAATATCAGCCATCTGATGACAATGACGAGCAAGATGTGCCGCTCTGTTCTGGGCAAAATGCAGCTTCACTCAGGCTTTCGTTGCAGCACTTGACCACATGACTGGACAATAATGAAGATAAGATAAAACTAGAGCCTGCAGGACTTGCTTTGTGGAGTGTGGTGTCAAAAAAGCAGAGCATCTCTCTCCCCATCTTTACAACCACTGAATCTATGTGTTTTGACCATGACAGTTTACAATCTAAGGTAACACCAAGTAATTTAGTCTCCTCAACTTGTTCAACAGCCACATCATTCATTTCCGGATTCAACTGAGGTCAAGAACTTAGGGAATGATTTGTACCAAATACAATGCTCTTAGTTTTTACAATGCTCTTAATCATCAGCATACGTGGACACACATGCTTGGTTTAATGCCAATGGTATCAGGTTTCAGGTAGGACCCAAGTGCAGACTGTGTTGAAGTAACAATGTTTATTGCAAAAACAGGGGCAGGCAAACGACAGGTCAAGGCAGGCAGGGGTCGATAATCCAGAGTAGAGGCAAAGGTACAGGACAGCAGGCAGACACAGGGTCAGGGCAGGCAGAGTGGTCAGGCATGCGGGCTCAGAGTCAGGACAGGCAAGGGTCAAAACCAGGAGGACGAGAAAATGAGAGACTGGGGAAAAATAGGAGCTGAGAAAACGCTGGTAGACTTGAACAAACAAGACGAACTGGCACAGACAGACAGAAAACACTGGTATAAATACCCAGGGGATAAGTGGGGAAGATGGACAACACCTGGAGGTGGGTGGAGACAAGCACAAGGACAGGTGAAACAGATCAGGGCATGACAAGTGGCAGGTCACTGGTAAAAATAGAGTAGAGGGCCTATAGGGCTGCCCTGCAGTACACCACTCTTTACATGTTTGACATTATAGAAGCTTCCATTAAAGAAAACCCTCTGAGTTCTCTTAGATAGATAGCTCTGAATCCCCGATATGGCAGAGGTTGAAAAGCCATAACACATAAGTTTTCTCAACAACAAGTTATGGTCAATAATATCAAAGGCTGCACTGAAATCTAACAGTACATCTCCCACAATCTTCTTATTATCAATTTCTTTCAACCAATCATCAGTCATTTTTGTCAGTGCAGTACGTGTTGAGAGCCCCTGTCTATAAGTATGCTGAAAGCCTGTTGTTAATTTGTTTACAGAGAAATAGCATTGTATTTGGTTAAACATGATTGTTTTCCAACAGTTTGCTAAGAGTTGGCAGCAAGCTGATAGGTCTGCTGTTATCAGTAAAAGACTGGTTCTAACACTCTTGGGTAGAGGAACGACTTTGGCTTCCCTCCAGGCCTGAGGACAACAACTTTCCTTTAGGCTCGATTAAAGATATGTCAGATAGGAGTTTTTATGCATGAGTATGATGGCATACTGTTCGTTGTTGACATTTCCTGCCTAAGTTTTCCCACTTTGCCAATTAACTTCTTGACACACCCATCCCGTTACCGGGATCATTTTCATCAACATCCGCTGAATTGCAGCTTGCCAAATTCTAATTAAATTACAAAAAATATTTAATTTTCATGAAATCACAAGTGCAATATAGCAAAACACAATTTAGCTTGTTGTTAATCCACCTGGCGTGTCAGATTTCAATAAAGCTTTTCGGCGAAAGCATACCAAGCTTTTATGTAAGAACATCTCTCTCAGTAGACAAAACATTACAAACAGCTAGCAGCCAAGTAGATTGGTCACGAAAGTCAGAAAAGCAATAAATTAAATCGCTTACCTTTGATGATCTTCAGATGTTTGCACTCACGAGACTCCCAGTTACACAATAAATGTTCCTTTTGTTCCATAAAGATTATTTTTATATCCAAAATACCTCCATTTGGTTGGCGCGTTATGTTCAGATATCCACTGGCTCGAGCGGTCAAGACATCGCAGACGAATATTCAAATAGTATCCGTAATGTTCGTAGAAACATGTAAAAGTTTTTTATAATCAATCCTTAGGTTGTTTTTACAATATATAATTGATAACATGTCAACTGGAAGGTAGGTTATTCAATAGGAAGAGAGAGAGAAAATGGCTATTCCAAGCTGGTGCGCATGAAAAACTCTGCTGGCACCCTGCCATCCACTGATGCGATGGGTTCTTTCTCGCTCATTTTTCAAAATAAAAGCCTGAAACTATGTAAAAAGATTGTTCACACCTTGAGGAAGCCATGGGAAATGGAATCTAGTTGATATCCCTTTAAATGGAGGCAAGTCATCCAATGGAACAGAGAGCTTTCAGGAAAAACTAATTGATTGATGAGGACTTGCAAAACTGTATGGTTGAAAGAGATGGGGCGAAAGGAGTGGCTAGTAACATTCTTTACAAGACATTGATCTTGTCTTCATAATACATTTCTTCTTCTTTGTGTTGAGTTTAGTCACATCATTTCGCAATTTGCAGCCAGTCAGATGTGCAGTAAGTCCGCCAGTCAGATGTGCAGTAAGTCAGCCAGTCAGATGTGCAGCCAGACTTATTAGCCACTACTTTCGCCCCATCTCTTTCAACCATACAGTTTTTCAAGTCCTCATCAATCCTGTCATGTACTGTCATGTTGTCTTGTCTCTGTCCTTTCCCTTCACCCTGTCTCCCTCTGCTGGTCGTGTTAGGTTACCTTTTCTCCCCCGCTTTCCCCCAGCTGTCCCTTGTCTCCTCTAACTACCCATTCACCCCGTTCCCCACCTGTTCCCTTTTTCCCTCTGATTAGGTCCCTATATCTCTCTCTGTTTCTGCTCCTGTCCTTGTCGGATTCTTGTTTGTTTGTGTCATTCATGCCTGAACCAGACTGTCGTCATGTTTGCTGTAACCTTGTCCTGTCCTGTTGGAATCTGCCGGTCCATCTGAGCCTACCTATGTTTGGTAATTAAAGAAGCTCTGTTTAAGTTGATTCGCTTTTGGGTCCTCATTCACGCACCGTAACAGAAGAATCCGACCAAGAATGGACCCAGCGACTTCGGATCCTCTCCACTCAGCCGTCGAGATCCAGGGAGCGATGCTAGGCAGACACAAGCAGGAATTGTCTGCTGCTCGACATGCCGTTGAGACCCTGGCCACCCAAGTCTCCAACCTCACAGAACAGGTTCACCATCTCCGCCTCGATCCACCGGCCACTTCCAGGGCTTTCGAATCTCCGGAGCCCAGAATCAATAACCCGCCGTGTTACTCTGGGGAGCCCACTGAATGCCGCTCGTTCCTCACCCAGTGTGATATTGTGTTTTCTCTCCAGCCCAACACTTACTCCAGGAGCACTGCTCGTGTCGCCTACGTCATATCTCTCCTTATTGGACGGGCTCGTGAGTGGGGCACGGCAATCTGGGAGGCAAGGGCTGAGTGTACTAACCAGTATCAAGACTTTAAGGAGGAGATGATACGGGTTTTTGATCGATCTGTTTTTGGGGAGGAGGCTTCCAGGGCCCTGTCTTCCCTATGTCAAGGCAATCGATCCATAACAGACTACTCTATTGAGTTTCGCACTCTTGCTGTCTCCAGTGGCTGGAACGAGCCGGCCTTGCTCGCTCGTCTTCTGGAGGGTTTCCGCGCAGAGGTAAAGGATGAGATTCTCTCCCGGGAGGTTCCTTCCAGCGTGGATTCCTTGATTGAACTCGCTATTCGCATTGAGCGACGGGTTGATCTTCGTCACCGAGCTCGTGGAAAGGAGCTCGCGCTCTCCGTCGCCTCCCTCTCCGCATCACTACCATCTTCCTCTGCCGGCTCGGGTGCTGAGTCCATGCAGCTGGGAGGTATCCGCATCTCGACTGAGGAGAGGGAACGGAGAATCACCAACCGCCTCTGTCTCTATTGCGGTTCCGCTGGTCATTTTGTCACTTCATGTCCAGTAAAAGGCCAGAGCTCGTCAGTAAGCGGAGGGCTACTGGTGAGCGCTACTACTCCTGTCTCTCCTTCAAGATCCTGCACTACCTTGTCGGTCCATCTACGCTGGACCGGTTCGTCAGCTTCCTGCAGTGCCTTAATAGACTCTGGGGCGGAGGGCTGTTTTATGGACGAGACCTGGGCTCGGGAACATGACATTCCTCTCAGACAGTTAAAGGAGCCCACGGCCTTGTTCGCCCTGGATGGTAGTCCTCTCCCCAGGATTCAGCGTGAGACGCTACCTTTAACCCTCACTGTTTCTGGTAATCATAGTGAAACCATTTCTTTTTTAATTTTTCGTTCACCTTTTACACCTGTTGTTTTGGGCCATCCCTGGCTAGTTTGTCATAATCCTTCCATTAATTGGTCTAGTAATTCTATCCTCTCCTGGAACGTCTCTTGTCATGTGAAATGTTTAATGTCTGCTATCCCTCCTGTTTCCTCTGTCTCTTCTTCACAGGAGGAGCCTGGTGATTTGACAGGGGTGCCGGAGGAATATCACGATCTGCGCACGGTGTTCAGTCGGTCCAGGGCCACCTCTCTTCCTCCACACCGGTCGTATGATTGTAGTATTGATCTCCTTCCGGGAACCACCCCCCCCCGGGGTAGACTATACTCTCTGTCGGCTCCCGAACGTAAGGCTCTCGAAGATTATTTGTCTGTAGCTCTTGACGCCGGTACCATAGTCCCCTCCTCCTCTCCCGCCGGAGCGGGGTTTTTTTTTGTCAAGAAGAAGGACGGGTCTCTGCGCCCCTGCATAGATTATCGAGGGCTGAATGACATAACAGTGAAGAATCGTTATCCGCTTCCTCTTATGTCTTCAGCCTTCGAGATCCTGCAGGGAGCCAGGTTTTTCACTAAGTTGGACCTTCGTAACGCTTACCATCTCGTGCGCATCAGGGAGGGGGACGAGTGGAAGACGGCGTTTAACACTCCGTTAGGGCACTTTGAATACCGGGTTCTTCCTTTCGGCCTCGCTAACGCTCCAGCTGTCTTTCAGGCATTAGTCAATGATGTCCTGAGAGACATGCTGAACATCTTTGTTTTCGTTTACCTTGACGATATCCTGATTTTTTCACCGTCACTCCAGATTCATGTTCAGCACGTTCGACGTGTCCTCCAGCGCCTTTTAGAGAATTGTCTTTTTGTGAAGGCTGAGAAGTGCACTTTTCATGCCTCCTCCGTCACATTTCTCGGTTCTGTTATTTCCGCTGAAGGCATTAAGATGGATCCCGCTAAGGTCCAAGCTGTCATTGATTGGCCCGTCCCTAAGTCACGCGTCGAGCTGCAGCGCTTTCTCGGCTTCGCGAACTTCTATCGTCGTTTCATCCGTAATTTCGGTCAGGTGGCAGCTCCTCTCACAGCCCTTACTTCTGTCAAGACGTGCTTTAAGTGGTCCGTTTCCGCCCAGGGAGCTTTTGATCTCCTCAAGAATCGTTTTACATCCGCTCCTATCCTTGTTACACCTGACGTCTCTAGACAGTTCGTTGTCGAGGTTGACGCGTCAGAGGTGGGAGTGGGAGCCATCCTTTCTCAGCGCTCCCTCTCTGACGACAAGGTCCACCCATGCGCGTATTTTTCTCATCGCCTGTCGCCGTCGGAACGTAACTATGATGTGGGTAACCGCGAACTGCTCGCCATCCGGTTAGCCCTAGGCGAATGGCGACAGTGGTTGGAGGGGGCGACCGTTCCTTTTGTCGTTTGGACTGACCATAGGAACCTTGAGTACATCCGTTCTGCCAAACGACTTAATGCGCGTCAGGCGCGTTGGGCGCTGTTTTTCGCTCGTTTCGAGTTCGTGATTTCTTATCGTCCGGGCTCTAAGAACACCAAGCCTGATGCTTTGTCTCGTCTCTTCAGTTCTTCAGTAGCCTCCACTGACCCCGAGGGGATTCTCCCTGAGGGGCGTGTTGTCGGGTTGACTGTCTGGGGAATTGAGAGGCAGGTAAAGCAAGCACTCACTCAAACTCCGTCGCCGCGCGCTTGTCCTAGGAACCTTCTTTTCGTTCCCGTTCCTACTCGTCTGGCCGTCCTTCAGTGGGCTCACTCTGCCAAGTTAGCCGGCCACCCTGGCGTTCGGGGTACGCTTGCTTCCATTCGCCAGCGTTTCTGGTGGCCCACCCGGGAGCATGACACGCGTCGTTTCGTGGCTGCTTGTTCGGTCTGCGCGCAGACTAAGTCCGGTAACTCTCCTCCTGCCGGCCGTCTCAGGCCGCTTCCTATTCCCTCTCGACCGTGGTCTCACATCGCCTTAGATTTTGTCACCGGACTGCCTTCGTCAGCGGGGAAGACTGTTATTCTTACGGTTGTCGATAGGTTCTCTAAGGCGGCTCATTTCATTCCCCTTGCTAAGCTTCCTTCTGCTAAAGAGACGGCACAAATCATCATCGAGAATGTTTTCAGAATTCATGGCCTTCCGTCAGACGTCGTTTCGGACAGAGGTCCGCAATTCACGTCTCAATTTTGGAGGGAGTTTTGCCGTTTGATTGGGGCTTCCGTCAGTCTCTCTTCCAGCTTTCACCCCCAGTCTAACGGTCAAGCAGAACGGGCCAATCAGACTATTGGTCGCATCTTACGCAGTCTTTCTTTTCGCAACCCTGCGTCTTGGTCAGAACAGCTCCCCTGGGCAGAATACGCCCACAACTCGCTTCCTTCGTCTGCGACCGGGCTATCTCCTTTTCAGAGTAGCCTCGGGTACCAGCCTCCGTTGTTCTCATCTCAGTTCGCCGAGTCCAGCGTCCCCTCCGCTCTGGCTTTTGTCCAACGTTGCGAGCGCACCTGGAAGAGGGTCATGTCTGCACTTTGCCGTTATAGGGCGCAGACTGTGAGAGCTGCTAATAAGCGTAGAACTAAGAGCCCTAGATATTGTCGCGGTCAGAGAGTTTGGCTCTCCACTCAGAACCTTCCCCTTAAGACGGCTTCTCGCAAGTTGACCCCGCGGTTCATTGGTCCATTCCGTATCTCTCAGGTCATTAATCCTGTCGCAGTGCGACTTCTTCTTCCGCGATATCTTCGTCGCGTCCACCCGGTCTTCCATGTCTCCTGTGTTAAGCCCGTTCTTCGCGCCCCCGCTCGTCTTCCCCCCCCCCCCATCCTTGTCGAGGGCGCACCTATCTACAGGGTCCGTAAAATCTTGGACATGCGTCCTCGGGGCCGTGGTCATCAGTACCTAGTTGACTGGGAGGGGTACGGTCCTGAGGAGAGGAGTTGGGTTCCCTCTCGGGACGTGCTGGACCGTGCGCTGATTGATGATTTCCTCCGTTGCCGCCAGGTTTCCTCGAGTGCGCCAGGAGGCGCTCGGTGAGTGGGGGGGTACTGTCATGTACTGTCATGTTGTCTTGTCTCTGTCCTTTCCCTTCACCCTGTCTCCCTCTGCTGGTCGTGTTAGGTTACCTTTTCTCCCCCGCTTTCCCCCAGCTGTCCCTTGTCTCCTCTAACTACCCATTCACCCCGTTCCCCACCTGTTCCCTTTTTCCCTCTGATTAGGTCCCTATATCTCTCTCTGTTTCTGCTCCTGTCCTTGTCGGATTCTTGTTTGTTTGTGTCATTCATGCCTGAACCAGACTGTCGTCATGTTTGCTGTAACCTTGTCCTGTCCTGTTGGAATCTGCCGGTCCATCTGAGCCTACCTATGTTTGGTAATTAAAGAAGCTCTGTTTAAGTTGATTCGCTTTTGGGTCCTCATTCACGCACCGTAACAATCCATAGAGAGTTAATAATTCTAATAGTCAACAGGTACATGTTTATTAATAATTGGAAGAAGCAATTTCATAAATTCATCAAGTGCAGCATCAGGATGCTCCTCATTTATCACATCAGACAAACAAATATTTTTTACATCATCCACATGAGAGTCACAGCAAAATAATTTGTATGATCTCTTATACACTATTCTAGGCCCAGCTTTTGGAACTTTAGTTATCCTGTATATAGCCACTATATTGTGATCAATGCATTCAATGGGTTCGGATACAGCTTTAGAACAAAGTTCTACAGTATTAGTATAAATGTGTTCAATACATGTGGATGATCTTGTTCCTGTAGTGTTTGTAAACATCCTGGTAGGTTGATTAACCTGAATCAGATTACAGGCACTGGTTACAGTGGGAAGTTTCCTGTTGAGCGGACAGCTTGATGAAAACCAGTCAATATTCACGTCCCCAAGAAAGTAGACCTCTCTGTTTACATCACATAAACTGTCAAGCATTTCACACACATTATTTTGATACAGACTGTTAGCACTTGGCGGCCTATAGCAACACCCCATTTTTGTTTTAGATTCCGTCTCTCACAGTTGAAGCGTACCTATGATAAAAATTACAGACCTCTACATGCTTTGTAAGTAGGAAAACCTGCAAAATTGGCAGTGTATCGAACACTTGTTCTCTCCACTGTATCTACCTCTATCACTCCAGTATATCTGCACATTGTTAATATGGTATTGGACATTATTTTTTTTTATTTCCTGTATGTAGTATGCTTACTACTTACTACTAACTTACCTACTTACTTTTACTTTATTGTGTATTCATATTTCCTATTCCTATTTCTGGTGTGTTTTTCTAGGAATACATTATTATTGATTATTGCATTGATGGGTTTTGAGTTTGCAAGAAAGTCATTTCACAATCCATGCTTGGCATTCAGGCCAAAGAGTAAAATCTTGGTTTCATCAGACCAGAGAATCTTGTTTCCCATGGTCAGAGTCCTTAAGGTGCTTTTTGGCAAACTCCAAGCGAGCTGTCGTGTGCCTTTTACTGAGGGGTGGCTTCCGTCTGGCTGCTCTATCATAAAGGCCTGATTGGTGGAGTGCTGCAGAGATGGTTGTTCTTCTCGTAGGTTCTCCTATCTCCACAGAGGAACTCTGGAGCTCTGTCAGAGTGACGATCGGGTTCTTGGTTTTTGGTCACCTCCCTGACCAAGGCCCTTCTTCCCCGATTGCTCAGTTTGGCTGGGAGGCCAGCTCTAGGAAGAGTCCAAACTTCTGCTCTAGGTGGTTCCAAACTTATTCCATTTAAGAATCATGGAGGCCTCTGTGTCCTTGGGGACCTTCAATGCTGCAGAAATGTTTTGGTACCCTTCCCCAGATCTGTGCCCTGACACAATCCTTTCTCAGAGCATTACGGACAATTTCTTCGACCTCATGGCTCGGTTTTTGCTCTGACATGCACTGTCAGATTGTGGGACCGTATATAGACAGGTGAGTGCCTTTCCAAATCATGTCCAATCAATTACCACAGATGGACACCAATCAAGTTGTCAAAAGATCTCAAGGATTATCAATGGAAACAGGATGCACCTGAGATCAATTTCCAGTCTCAAAGCAAAGGGTCTGAATACTTAAGGTATTTCTGTTATTTGACTTTTTATTTTTGCCAACATTTCTAAAAACCTGTTTTTGCTTTGCATCATGAAGTATTGTGTGTAGATTGACTAGGATTTAAAAAAAGTACATTTTAGAATAAGGCAGTAAATTATCACAATGTGGAAAAGGGGAAGGGGTTTGAATACCCCCCCCCCCCCCCAAAATAAAATGTTATGCATAAAATATTATGCATATTACCCCTACAGCATATTCTTTGGCAAGATTTTGAGTGATGAAATAAATATAAAAAATTCAACTTAAAAAAAATGTAGTGGCAAATTCTCCAGTGTTCAGACATACAAACGGAATAGATTCAACAAACATCTACTATTATTATGATAACTATTATTCATTATTCCTGGTAGATAGTACTGGTTATGATTCATTATTCCTGGTAGATACTACTGGTTATGATTCATTATTCCTGGTAGATACTACTGGTTATGATTCATTATTCCTGGTAGATACTACTGGTTATGATTCATTATTCCTGGTAGATACTACTGGTTATGATTCATTATTCCTGGTAGATACTCCTGGTTATGATTCATTATTCCTGGTAGATACTACTGGTTATGATTCATTATTCCTGGTAGATACTACTGGTTATGATTGATTATTCCTGGTAGATACTACTGGTTATGATTCATTATTCCTGGTAGATACTACTGGTTATGATTCATTATTCCTGGTAGATACTACTGGTTATGATTCATTATTCCTGGTAGATACTACTGGTTATGATTCATTATTCCTGGTAGATACTACTGGTTATGATTCATTATTCCTGGTAGATACTACTGGTTATGATTCATTATTCCTGGTAGATACTACTGGTTATGATTGATTATTCCTGGTAGATACTACTGGTTATGATTCATTATTCCTGGTAGATACTACTGGTTATGATTCATTATTCCTGGTAGATACTACTGGTTATGATTCATTATTCCTGGTAGATACTACTGGTTATGATTCATTATTCCTGGTAGATACTACTGGTTATGATTGATTATTCCTGGTAGATACTACTGGTTATGATTCATTATTCCTGGTAGATACTACTGGTTATGATTCATTATTCCTGGTAGATTGTACTGGTTATGATTCATTATTCCTGGTAGATACTCCTGGTTATGATTGATTATTCCTGGTAGATACTACTGGTTATGATTCATTATTCCTGGTAGATACTACTGGTTATGGTTCATTATTCCTGGTAGATACTCCTGGTTATGATTGATTATTCCTGGTAGATACTACTGGTTATGATTCATTATTCCCGGTAGATACTACTGGTTATGATTCATTATTCCTGGTAGATACTACTGGTTATGATTCATTATTCCTGGTAGATACTACTGGTTATGATTCATTATTCCTGGTAGATACTACTGGTTATGATTGATTATTCCTGGTAGATACTACTGGTTATGATTCATTATTCCTGGTAGATACTACTGGTTATGATTCATTATTCCTGGTAGATACTACTGGTTATGATTCATTATTCCTGGTAGATACTACTGGTTATGATTCATTATTCCTGGTAGATACTACTGGTTATGATTGATTATTCCTGGTAGATACTACTGGTTATGATTCATTATTCCTGGTAGATACTACTGGTTATGATTCATTATTCCTGGTAGATACTACTGGTTATGATTCATTATTCCTGGTAGATACTACTGGTTATGATTCATTATTCCTGGTAGATACTACTGGTTATGATTCATTATTCCTGGTAGATACTACTGGTTATGATTCATTATTCCTGGTAGATACTACTGGTTATGATTGATTATTCCTGGTAGATACTACTGGTTATGATTCATTATTCCTGGTAGATACTACTGGTTATGATTCATTATTCCTGGTAGATACTACTGGTTATGATTCATTATTCCTGGTAGATACTACTGGTTATGATTCATTATTCCTGGTAGATACTACTGGTTATGATTGATTATTCCTGGTAGATACTACTGGTTATGATTCATTATTCCTGGTAGATACTACTGGTTATGATTCATTATTCCTGGTAGATTGTACTGGTTATGATTCATTATTCCTGGTAGATACTCCTGGTTATGATTGATTATTCCTGGTAGATACTACTGGTTATGATTCATTATTCCTGGTAGATACTACTGGTTATGGTTCATTATTCCTGGTAGATACTCCTGGTTATGATTGATTATTCCTGGTAGATACTACTGGTTATGATTCATTATTCCCGGTAGATACTACTGGTTATGATTCATTATTCCTGGTAGATACTACTGGTTATGATTCATTATTCCTGGTAGATACTACTGGTTATGATTCATTATTCCTGGTAGATACTACTGGTTATGATTCATTATTCCTGGTAGATACTACTGGTTATGATTCATTATTCCTGGTAGATACTACGGGTTATGATTCATTATTCCTGGTAGATACTACTGGTTATGATTCATTATTCCTGGTAGATAGTACTGGTTATGATTCATTATTCCTGGTAGATACTACTGGTTATGATTCATTATTCCTGGTAGATAGTACTGGTTATGATTCATTATTCCTGGTAGATACTACTGGTTATGATTCATTATTCCTGGTAGATACTACTGGTTATGATTCATTATTCCTGGTAGATAGTACTGGTTATGATTCATTATTCCCGGTAGATACTACTGGTTATGATTCATTATTCCCGGTAGATAGTATTGGTTATGATTCATTATTCCCGGTAGATACTACTGGTTATGATTCATTATTCCTGGTAGATACTACTGGTTATGATTCATTATTCCTGGTAGATACTACTGGTCATTATTCCTGGTAGATACTACTGGTTATGATTCATTATTCCTGGTAGATACTCCTGGTTATGATTGATTATTCCTGGTAGATACTACTGGTTATGATTCATTATTCCTGGTAGATACTACTGGTTATGATTCATTATTCCTGGTAGATACTACTGGTTATGATTCATTATTCCTGGTAGATACTACTGGTTATGATTGATTATTCCTGGTAGATACTACTGGTTATGATTCATTATTCCTGGTAGATACTACTGGTCATTATTCCTGGTAGATACTACTGGTCATTATTCCTGGTAGATACTACTGGTTATGATTCATTATTCCTGGTAGATACTACTGGTTATGATTGATTATTCCTGGTAGATACTACTGGTTATGATTGATTATTCCTGGTAGATACTACTGGTTATGATTCATTATTCCTGGTAGATACTACTGGTCATTATTCCTGGTAGATACTACTGGTCATTATTCCTGGTAGATACTACTGGTTATGATTAATTATTCCTGGTAGATACTACTGGTTATGATTCATTATTCCTGGTAGATACTACTGGTTATGATTCATTATTCCTGGTAGATACTACTGGTTATGATTCATTATTCCTGGTAGATACTACTGGTTATGATTCATTATTCCTGGTAGATACTCCTGGTTATGATTCATTATTCCTGGTAGATACTACTGGTTATGATTCATTATTCCTGGTATATACTACTGGTTATGATTGATTATTCCCGGTAGATACTACTGGTTATGATTCATTATTCCTGGTAGATACTACTGGTTATGATTCATTATTCCTGGTAGATACTACTGGTTATGATTCATTATTCCTGGTAGATACTACTGGTTATGATTCATTATTCCTGGTAGATACTCCTGGTTATGATTCATTATTCCTGGTAGATACTACTGGTTATGATTCATTATTCCTGGTATATACTACTGGTTATGATTGATTATTCCTGGTAGATACTACTGGTTGTGATTCATTATTCCTGGTAGATACTACTGGTTATGATTCATTATTCCTGGTAGATACTACTGGTTATGATTCATTATTCCTGGTAGATACTACTGGTTATGATTCATTATTCCTGGTAGATACTACTGGTTATGATTCATTATTCCTGGTAGATACTACTGGTTATGATTCATTATTCCTGGTAGATACTACTGGTCATTATTCCTGGTAGATACTACTGGTCATTATTCCTGGTAGATACTACTGGTTATGATTAATTATTCCTGGTAGATA